>NW_010108144.1:0-7157 GCF_000699245.1 Pterocles gutturalis | reverse complement strand
AGTCTCTGGCATTACTCTAGAAGTGTTACACAGGAAGTTTCCCAGGTTTGGGGTGTGCCCTAGCACTGCAGTGTAGTGCCTTCTCAGGTGAGAGCCTTGCAGACCTTTAGTCGTGCTCTGCTTTCCATGCAAAGGAAACGTGGCTCTGTTCCCCAGATGGAATCTGTAATGTAATACAGAGAGTGCTAGATAGTTGGCCTTTAACTCCTTCTGTCACTCATTTTATCTGGTATCACTAACTTCTAGGAAGAAAAGCAGCTATAGTGTCAGCCCTTAAAATATGCAACATTAAAAGTTATGCCTGTTTTTTATCTACAGATGAAGAATACAGCAACAGAGAGAGTAGGTTAACACAAGGCCACAGAACAAATTGAATTTTAGCTTTCACTATCAACTACTAGTACTACATGTGCTACTAAATTTTAAGGCAAACTGATGAAATCTGGTGAAGCATCTCAGTAAAGCTGCTTACTAGGTAGGATACTATTTACCTTTACCGTTGTCAGACCCTGACTGTTTTAAGACACTAGTTTCAGTTGCTTACCACACTTGAACTATCTGGGCTAAAATCCCCGTGCCAGCTGCCTAACTTCAGTTTGGATTTGGTTGATTTGAATGGACTGCTTCTGTTTGTCAGATTGTGTTTCAACCTTTTCATTTTTTTTTAAGAAGGCACATAATATTATTTGCTGCTCACCAGTGAAACCAGACTCTAGCATGAATTGTAAGTCAGGATGAGTCCATTATTCTCTCCAATAAAACTTCCGGTTTATCTTTTTTACATATGTTTCAAAAAATTCGATTAGAATGTGCTCAGTATCTCTTTTTTCATTTTAAGGAACTGGGTCATGTGACAACTCTGTCCATGTTTTCTAAGATGAGCCAGCACAGTACTTTCCCATAGTTAAAGCTGTAGGTGTGTAGTACTTCAGGTTGGCCAATCCCTCTACAATTTGCTTAAAATCGTGACATTTAAATAAGTATAATACCTTTTGAATTCTCATGGTTTAATTTTTGCATGTCTGGATGCTTGCGAACTAGAGACAAACGTACTTCTAATTAATGTGTTTTTGTATCATGGTTTGACTTTAGCCAATGGCATTTGAAGAAAAAACATCATGATTTTCCCAGCATGGTGGAAATACTGATACACCAAAGTAGTTCTGTGTTCAGCCAGAGGTGAGAAAAATAAAGGCCATCGCAATATCCTATGTACACACAGTTTAGCCATGCCTCTGTAAAAGGGTGTTTCAATAGCTATACCAGGACATTTGCCTAGTGTAGGCAAAAAAAACACTAAATGCACTTAAGACTGGGTTACAGCTGTTGCCAAAATGAAATAACTTGAACCAGGAAGAGCACCTTTATGTTTATACAACATAACCTGAACTAGACATGTGGAAATGTGGAAAAAGCAGCAGTCTTCTCTCATATTACTATAATAGCAAAAGCTAGAATAGACCTGGTGTATATTGAGTGTGTAAGTAGTTGTTGAAATTACGTGCTGTAAGAACTGCAGTATACATTTAGTATGAAGGATTTCCCTGAAAAAGTAGTTTTCCAATGTTAATGTATTAATTTCCAAGGCAAGAGAGATGTTTTCTACTTTGCTGGGTTGGTTTGTTCATTTATCAAAGAAAGAGTGCCTCCTACTCAATTGGCTTTTGTATGGCTTAAAGGACTTGGGTTTCCAGCCCTGTCAACTAACTTGCTTCTAAAGGTGCTATTCCAGTGGAAAACAGTGTTTTGATTAAAAAATAATACTCTGTAAAAATATGTTTACACTTTTCAATCACTATTAAATGTTTTTTTATAAGGCAGATGAAAATACTGTTAGCCACTTTAATAATATCCCTAAAATTCTCATTGTCAGCCATAAGGCTGTGCGTACAGTTCAGTATTTTGAGAGAACATTCATTAGAATAGTGAGGTAGTATACTGTTGTACTGTAGCATACTGAGATAGTACAGCTGTCTTATAGCGGAAATCTTAAGTGTATTTTAAAACCGGGACCACTAAACCATTAAGAAGAACACTGAGTCTTGCAGCTTCTTTTAACATACATCACTGAACTTAGATATCTCACCTCTGTGTGACTTTCACCTGCTGTCTGCTGGGCACTGACTCAAACTGATGATCTGAAAGATAAAAATTACGTTTGTTATTGGTGTTGGAGTTCTAATTGGATACTTATGAATCCCTTCAAAAACATCTTATCTATGCTGGGTCATACCCTGGGATTTTAAGGCACCTTCCACATTTAAAACTGAACACAGATACCACAATTTTCTTGTGTGACTTTCCTAAATGTGCAGTTATTGGCATAATGTTAATCAGTCTGAGGCTCTATGACTAGAGCTGTGTTTTTTCTGTTGCATTTGATCCTCCCATTTTTCTTCTGTTTATGTCATACACACTGTGTGGTGCAGGTACTCCACCACCTGAACTGTATTTTCTGTTTGTGATTGTAACATGCTTGGAAGATGTTACAGTCCTTCAAATACAACATGCTGATCTTTCAGCAGCTTTTCTGCAGGGATGCTGCAGTGTATTATCTGCTCTAGAGGTATGGGGTGTTGGTTTCATTTTGCTTTTTGAATCTGTTTTAAAGAATTTGTCATAAACTTACTGTAATAAGTTTCATTGTTTCTTTTAGTGGCATTAGTTTCTGTGTTGTCTATACTACCTGAAATTGCAGCCTCTAAGCTTTCTCTGTATGTTTTCTTTGTGCATCCTTTCTTTGGGGGTAATTACATGTCCTTGTGGCTTTATGATCATGCATCGTATAATTTTAATCTTTTTATGGTTGCAGTTTTGCTCTCTATTCTCAAGTAATAATGTAGGAGTCTTCATAATCTACTGTGTGCACTGACGCCTCACTCTGTACCTGGCATTTAATTTCCCGTTTAAATGCTGCCTTTTCTTGATGTCTTATGATATGCTGAGGTTTATGTTTTCTGTTTTGTGTTGCCTTTTTTTTTTCCCCTTCCTCCTCTCCTCTTTCCTCTCCTCTTCCCTCTCCTCTTTCCTTTTCGCTTGTCTACAAGTTTTGGCATGATGATTTCTTCTGCTACAAGTGTATGACCCCAGAGAGAAGGTCCGTCCATTATCTTATTTTTCTTCATAGCACACCATGAATGATGTTAAGGGATCTTGTATTTTCCTTGTCTTCTCTGCGCTGTATTGCTTTTTGGTGGTTTTTAGTGTTGGGGTTGGTTCTTGGGCAGGCTTTTTGCTGTGTCTCTGTTCTTTTCCCAAGGACAGCTGAAAACTGAAGGCAATTTGCAAAAAAAGTTTTGAGAAGAGACCTGAGGAATTAAAAAGTTTTTAAGCATGGCATCTGTACCATGCAGATTAGCAGGAACTACAAAAACAGAGTTACTGAATATCTTGATAAAATGATCTTTTTGCCATGTTGGCTTTTGTGAAGTCTTACAACAGTTACAAGGATAACTGTGATATGGTTAACATAGTTTACTTGGTTTTTCCAAAAGGCTTTCGTGAAGTGTCTTATTAGAGGCTTCTAGGGAAACTTAGTGCACCATGTCATGAAAAGATCCTTGAATGGTTAAATGGCTAGAAGACAAGTACAAATGGTCAGTTTTCCCAGTGGAAGGCAGTGGCAGATGAGGTTCCATGACATCTATGCTAGGGCCTTTGCTGTTCAACATGCTTATAAATGACTTTTAAAATCGTGTTAGTGGTGAGGTAATCAAGTTTGATGATATTAATTTATTCAGGGTAGTAAAACTTAGTGACTGATCAATAAAATGTCAGCTGAAATTCAGTGTAGATAAATGTACAGTGACGTACATAAGGGGAAGAAATCATTGTTTTACTTACATGAGTTCTGAGCTGACTGGAGTGAGAGTTGAGGGTTATGATAGACAGTCATGCAGAAACATCATTCAGTGCTCAGTGGTGATCCAAAGAGTAAATCAAATGTTAGGAGCCATCAGGAGAAGAATGAAGAGAAAAGAGTGAATGTCACTCTACCATTATGTACATCTGTGGGTTTGCCATATCTGTAATCTGTTGTGCAGTTCTGGCTTTGTCTTTACCTACCGCCTCAACAAAATGGAAGAGACTGGAAAAGGTTTAGTCAAGGTCAACAAAGATGATCAGTGATATTGAATAACTTCCATGTGAGAAAGTACTTAAGCTACAACTCTTTAGGCTGAAAGGAGATGTTTTCAATGACAAGGGGCAAGCTACAGAAAAAGGAAGTAGGAAGAAACTAAATTACTACTAGGGGCAACAAATCATCATCATAATTTAAAAAGGAGAGCTGAAGGAAAAGTCAAAGGATAAAAACCACAAAAATAGGGAAATAGAGATTCTAATATACTAAGGAGAATCCCTCTTACAAGTACCTGTTGGTCCCTGAGGGCATCCAAAGACTTGGTGAATGCTGCCCAGCAGTTCCGTGCACAGAGCCATTGCAAGACATATGACCACAACTGAACGCAAAATACTGGACTGAATTTTTTTTTTTTTTAACCAAATACAATTATTTCAATAATCATTTACATTTGCAGTTTTTCAGCTGTTGTATGCTTTTTTTTCTCTCTTTTAACAATTTTGTTGAAATGAAAATAATGAACACGGATCTTTTAATTTATTTCAGAGTCCAGCTCCACATGAAGATTTTGAATGACCTCCTGGCACTCCAAAATAAACAAAACCTGTAATAAGTTCCAGTTGACATCAGGAGGACAGCTATTTGAGTGAATTTTTCTCTATAAAGATAACCTTTATCAGTATTTGAAGACTATACCAGCTCAAAAATACATCAGTCACCATCATAACAAATCCTTATTTTAATATTCTTCCTTATTTAAATAAGGAAAAGAAATCAATTGTTCATCTATTTTCTATCTTAAAACCCCATAGAACTGAGACAACCAGATAGTTTCCAGCCAGTTTATGACTGCTGGTCTAATGTAGACCATTAGTGACTAAATTACTGTGGGCCCATGGTTGAAATCACTGCAGGTGTTCTACTTAACAAAGTGTTAGTTAGGTGGCTGATGACTGTAAAATGTTGGGGTTGTGTGAGTTGTCAGTACAGGAGAAGGAAAGTATAAATGCCAAGCTGTGTTACATCAAAGAAAGACACTGAGGATTGCCTTTTACTGATGTTAATTGTAGTCTGTGCTAGAATTCAGTATCTGCTGACCTGGACCAAAATGTAGTTACCAATGTGTATGTGGAAAGCTCTGGAAGTTGCTGGCAGACCACATACACTCATCTCTGTTTTGTAGATGTTATAGACGGCAAAGGCAGATGGGTTTACTGAATTTTCAAAAGTCATACAGAAAACTAGGGGCAAACTCAGGGTTAAAAACCCAAACTTCCTGATTCCAAATTCTCTGAGAGGGGATGAGAGGAAGAATAAAGTGTAAAAATCATCCTAATCAAAAAGCAAACAACTTTTTCACATGTACGTCTTAGCAGATGAGCATTCAACAGTAACAATTTTAGGGATGCCAGTAGTTTAAAACATCATTTCTTTTACAAAGTGTTTCAGAATTGTTGCCTTAATTTATCCCTACATAACATGAATCAGGTAATAGTGCTTTTATTAGAAGAACAAATGATTTTGTCATAGCATATGTCTGGACTCAGTTTCCAGGTATGCAGTCAACTGCACAGAAACCTGATGCTGACTTTTCTTGGGAGAGGTTAGAACAACTGCACGCTCATCTTCTGTGTGAGCTATCTGCCTGGGTTGTCTAGGCCATCAACAAGAGAACTTCATCATTGTTTTATTACCAGAGAAGTAACAAAAATAGGTTATAATTTTTGTGGACACATGACTAGAAAGAAATGGAAAATTACATCAGTTTACTTCATAATTATTCATTAAAAAGCAGAGAAGTGTCAAGGCTTTGGAGTCGTGATTTAAATACTTCATCATTTAAATGCCTGTTGGTCCCCCAGCATTTCCTTCTTTTTTTTCTTGTTAATATTTGTTCTTTATTTCAGTGCTCACTGGTGTTGCACGTCTTACTGAGCTTGTCTATTTTTCTTGTGTTTCATACACCCCATTGCTACACCTGTGTTCACATCATCCTACCTACTTTGTCGGTGTTTGCCTTCCCCAGCTGTCTTTTTTCACTCCTGGTGATTTGTCAGAAGTAAAAACAAGTGGAATCTTCAAAAATGTTGGATTCAAAGTTGTAATACCCTCCCACTTACATCAGTGTGTATTGTCTGATTTTTCTGGGGCTCTTAGCTTGGCCAAGTATGGATGCCTTTCTAGGGAACTTCAGTGAATGAAACTCTGCTGATTTTCAAGTTCTTGTTTCAAAGGAACTGATTGTTTAAATGAAGGAACCGAGAGTCCATTACGAAGTAAATGAGCTGTTATCCCCCATGTAGTTCTTGAAAGTCAGAAAATTATTTAATCAGAAAGACTGATTCTCTCTTTTTTCCTGTGATTTAAATCTGAAGATGGCACTTACCCAGAAAAGATCAGCCCACCCAGCTAAATTGGCAATGACACTGAAAATGGTCTTACAATGGGAAAAGTTAGGCAATCCTAACAGCAGGTGTCAGTGTGAACTCTGTGTATGTAATTAAAAACAATCTGATTAAGATGTTTCAACGCCATCACATGATAACCTGAGCTGTGGATCTTAAAAGCTCCTTTATTTTTCAAAAGTACTTTGCAAGTATTGTTGTTTCACATGTTCAGTATATATCAAGTAGTTACAATACCATAATCAGCCAATTTTTCGGTCATGTCAGCAATTTCCACTAGCAGCAGCACCATAATGAAAATTTTGAAGTCACACCTCTGAATCATAGGATCATTAAGGTTGGAAAAGACCTCAAGGATCATCAAGTCCAACCGTCAACCCACATCACCTAACTCACTAAACCATGTCCCCAAGCACCGCATCTACACGTTTCTTGAACACCTCCAGGGATGGTGACTCCACCACCTTTTTTTGGTGGGGCCTCCCCCCCCCCCCGGGCCAGCCTGTTCCAATGCCTGATCACTCTTTTGGTGAAGGATTTTTTTCTAATATCCAGCCTAAACCTCCCCTGGTGCAACTTGAGGCCATTTCCTTTTGAAGGCAGCAACCATATATGTAAAGTTTTTATGTTATGTAATATATATTTCACAGAATCACAGGATGTTAGAGATT
>NW_010108143.1:0-8773 GCF_000699245.1 Pterocles gutturalis | reverse complement strand
TTACATACTTTCAGACATTAAAAAAAACCCCAAAAAACGGCAACACAGATTACAATTCAGTCAGTAGTGTTTCATGAACATTAAAAATGCCAAATCAAACTCGTCATGAGACTGCTCAATTCAAGTGCCCTTACCTTTGCTTCGTCTCTGATTTTTACAACCAGTTTTACAACCAGATTTTAACAGTGAACGCTGGCCTTTCAAGTACCCTTTCTGTATGCACGTTATGAGGCAGCACTGCCCACATTTACTGTAGTCTGATAAATTGCCATAGATAACTGAAATTTTACTTCAATAGGTTTCTCTTTTTAACAGAGCAGCTTAATGTTTATTCACCCTGTTGTGCTATGAGCTCAGAAAGTTATGAAATCTTGAGGGTGAATTCTTTCACGCAGTCCCATCACTGTCCCATTTCTTTCATTCCTCAACTGCAAGAAGGGTCCTTGAGAAGGGAGATTTCTGGGCCATAGCTGCTGTAGTTTTCTCCAGCACAGCAGCATGAGAGCAGCTCTTCTGCATTTCTTTTAACACGAATCATAACCTAATATACCACAATCTGTTTTCTGAAGCAGTTCAATGAGTGCTACTGTTACAAGAATTGTGCCACCACAGACATCTAGGAGGTGGGAAATTGGTCTATCACCCACTTGCTTGTTATCTGCAATTCTGCAAGACTGCAATCTAAACCCTGATATTTTTTGACAATACCCATGCAAGCATCATGCCATCTGACGATCTCTTCTAATGACTGACTTGTCGGAAACCCTATTAGCTTTCTGTTCTATGCTGCCTTCACTGTGTAAAATGCCTAAAAGAGCTGAAATTTTCTTACTGGTATTTGATATAATTTGAAGCAGTCATGCTGTGTACATAGCATCAGGAAAAAAAACCCTGAAGAGAAAAAAAAAAAAAGTTTGGATTATCCAATTCTTTTTTTAGGAACTTGTATCTGTTTTGTTTAATAATATTAATCACAAAGCCAGAAGAGAATTTTTCACTGTGATCACCTGTGACAGTAAATGCTGGGCAGACATGTCCACTGAAGGGGTAGTTGTTTGGAAATGTAGGGGAGGATGCTCCCAGGAGCTGTTAACAGCCATCTGTTAATAATCTGATGTATTTTTCAATTGAAGTGTTTGATGAGGTTTTGATGGCTGTGAACACTGTGACATGGCGACATATTTCAGACCTAGCCAAGTGTCTCACATCTGCTGTTTTGCTGGTCAGTAATACCTGTCATGAAATATTATTTCAATCAGAACATGTTTTTTCCATCTAGTTTCCAGCTTCCTTTCTAAATCTTGCATCGGTTCCCACCTGGGTCCACTGAAAAGCACAAAAGCAAAGAAGCAGCAAGCTTGCTTTATTTTCTTTCAAGCCAGCTGTCCCCAGGTGGGATCTACCCAGTCTAAAATCCAGTATTAATCATCTCCCCACAGCATTTTCCAGCCTGACATACATAATGATGACCGAAATGGGAAGTGAAGGAGGGTGGGGCCATCCATAAGCTGAAGCATTCATAATGGAGGCCTGCAGACATCCTCCACAAAGCTTTCTTGGGTGCATTTCAACTCCCACCGAGAAAGAAAGGAATTTTTTTTACTGAACTTTGGATTTTGGAACAGATTTTCTGCTTGGAAACAAAGCATTTTGGGTATTGGATGGGCAAAATGTCAATTTATTCCACTATTCATTGTTCTGGTTTGGGGTGGAACTTTCAACTTGATTTGCAGCTGAGAATTTCAGAGAGTAGGTGTTATTTTATCCAGCTATTTTGGAAAGAAGAAAGTACCATGTGTGTAAAATAAGCCTGGTTTATCAACCTCCTACAGGAGCATATATGAATGAAACTTTAATATATCCTTGGCAACAATAAATAACTAACAGTAAGTAATTTATTTGACATAAACTTCCAATTAAATATAATGTTTCTGCAGACTTGTATTTTGGTATTTTTAATTAATTTTTTTTGTTTTTATTCATCTGATTCAGCAGAAGGCTAAAATAATTCTGTTTTATTTTTCTTATTACTCCTTGACCAGAGTCTTGCTGGTTGTCTTCAAATAATGTGCATGGGTGAGTCAGACCTGCTAATTAATTCTGTTGTTCTGGTTTTGTTTGCAAATTATAATGAAATGAGATAATTATGAAATATATTAATATATCATTGTACAAAAAGTAAATTGAATAATACTTACCAATAATGTACAGGTTTGTCAGAAAAGGCTCCCAAGTATTTTGATGTGAATGTATTTGATTATGTTAAAAAAGCATTACAGTCTCCACGAAAAAAAAGAATGGCTTAGAACGGTCTTTAACATAAAGGAAAGATTATTTTTATGAAATTACTTCTTCTTATTCCAGAAAAGGAGAGAGATTTTAAGCTGGTGCATACAGACAAGGCAAGATGTTATTGTCAGTTGCCTCTGTACAGCTCTACCAATCTCATTGCCATGAATGTAGCCTAGAGCTGGATCTTGTCTCTACTTTTGAATGCAGAGTCTGCTCTCCTTGAAATGAAACTGAAGGCCTTCAGTAGTGCCAGCATAAGCAGGATCAAGCATCTAATATTTTCTTCCAGTGTAAATCCTTTATGTCTCCTTTGATGCTCTTTCTTACCCTTTAGAGACTTAGTGCTACTTCTTGTCTCAGGAGAGTTTATTAATTACAATCATTGTTACCCAGCTGGGAGGATAAGGCTATTCAAAAACAATTAGAGGGCTGGAGCACCTCCCATACAAGGACAGGCTGAGGGAGTTGGACTTGTTCAGCCTGGAGAAGAGTTGCTATAAAGCAACCTTCCAGTACTTAAAGGGGGCCTACAGGAGAGATGGGGAGGGACTCTTTATTAGGGAGTGTAATGACAGGGCAAGGGGTAATGGGTTTAAGCTGAAAGAGGGTAGATTTATATTAGACATTAGGAATAAATTTTTTACCTTGAAGGTGGTGAGACACTGGAACTGGTTGCCCAGGAAGTTGTGGATGCCCCATCCCTGGAAGTGTTCAAGGCCAGGTCGGAGGAGGCTTTGAGCAACCTGGGCTAGTGGAGGGTGTCCCTGCCTGCGGCTGGGAGGGTTGGAACTAGGTGATCTTTAAGGTACCTTCCAATCCAAATAATTCTATGATTCTTTAATTGTCCTTTACAATGTAAATCATAGGAAAGTCAAATTTTGGTTCCAGCCTCTGGACTTCATAGCAGTGAATCCTACCAATGTCTTTAGTCCTGCCCTAACATGACTGAATCTGTCCCACTGGATGACTTTCGAATCTCTGTTCTGCACTTTGGAGACTCACAACTCTTACAACCCATCAGGCAGACAAATAAATATCTTGCATAAAGAGTGTATATCTGAGTTCTCTGAAACACAAGTTTTTAATAGAACATGCTTATGATAACAATTGTCTGAAAGGGGAAAACTGGAAGAGCTGGGAGGTTTGTGTGTCACTTACATTAGGTTAGACTAGTTCACCCTGTCTCTTGTTCTATATTTTTTAACAGGCAGTACAAAACTCCTCAGAAAACACACTCTTCCCAAATTGTAGCCAGCATATATAATTCTTCTCTTTTATTTCATTATATAATTTAGCCTACCATTTTTCTGCTTTTAAAACTCCTACACTACTCATGGCTTCCATCTTTCATATTTCCAATCAAATAACATGCTATCTGGAGACAGAAAATAATTTTCAAGCTAAGGTTATGAATAATAGTAAATTATCTTCAGTATTTCTGAAAGTGGATGGGTCTATGAAAGTGTTGACCCAGACAGAATCCCCCACCTCCTGCTCAGACACCTGATGTTATTCTACTTTTTCTATCCTATAGCCGATCTACGATTGTTTTCTGCAGCTCAAAGAACAGCTTCTGTTCCATAAGTGGAATGACTGTTTTAGCATCAATCTCTGTAGATTGCTTTGAGATCCTTTGGAAATGGAAGCTAAGGTGTGGTGAAACTTGCCCAAAACTATCACTCAGACAAAATGAGACCTGGACTGCTTTGCCAGTTTTAACATTTCAGACAATTCTGGTATGTCCTAGTAAAAACAAGGAAAGCACAAAGAACTGTTATGGGAACTCACACAAAATTCTGAACTACATTTGCCCTGTTCCAAATGGCTCAGGTATGTAACAGAAACAAGAACCACAGAGGAACTCTTAACAACTTTACATTCTTGTAACACATTAGTATCCCCAGAAAAGACCATTGGCTTTACATATGGAGAAAGTTAAAACAGCCTGGGCTGACCTGAAAATTAGGTATTTGGTGACTTACTGACCATCTCAGGCAGGCAGCAATGAATAGTGAAAACAATTGTCACTGGAGGAAGAAATTACATCCCCAATACAGCATCATACAGAAGGCTGACCTTGAGCTGTTGAGCCGTAACTGTAAAAGCTGGGTCACCAGGCAGGACTTGGACACTTTTACCAGATGGAGTAAGTGTACATGGGCAAAGAAGTCTTGACTTGGGGAATTTTATTTAATTTAACTTATTGTCAACTAGCACAAATGTTGGATTACTGATTTGGATACTGAGAAAAAAAGATAAAGCAAATGAGTAAACAAACACCTAGGAAAACACCTTTCCTTCTCTTTCCCCCAGCTCAGCTTCAGTAAAACACCACTCCCACCCCTTTGTGGTCCCAGCGTGCCCTGTCCCATGCATTACAGTCTCTCCCAATCCATTTAGGGATGCGATGGGCAGTGCTGGAAGCTGAGGTCGGCACATAATGGTTTCTCTCTGTCAATCCACACTTTTCACTCATTTTCCTCTGCTTTGGCGTGGGTGACCCACAGGCTGCAGTCCCTTTGGGAGCGTCCCTGCTCCAGCATGGGTTGTCCACAAGACATAGTCCCTTAGCGGTGTCCCTGCTCTGCTGTGGAGCTTCTCCTTCCAAGGGTGTATCGCCAGCCATCTCCCCAGCAAAGTCTTATTTCATGTGTCTCCTCACACAGCTCCTCACATTTGGGAGTGCCGCTCTTTCTGTCACGGATCTTCTGACTGGCTCTGACAGGCTGAGGTTTCTGGAGCACCATTTCAGAGTTAGCTGGAAGAAGCTGTGGCTGGTGTGGGGCAGCTCACTGCCTCTTCCCACACAGGGCAGCCCTGCAGCCTCCTGTTACAGAAACCCTGTCAGTTATGCCCTGTACAGTGTTGTTGCCTGGAGTCCATGGTGCCACTCACAGTCATACTAGAGTTTCTGGTTGGGGTCTGTGTGTTCTGCAGTATGTGTGTGTGTGTGCATGTGCATTTTGTATATAGAAACTGCCAGCCACCCGCTAATACCATCTCTCTTAGTAAACAAATCTGGGAGGCAGGCTCTGACCAAGAATCCTTTGCAGGGAGGTACCTTCAAGGAGACTGTTTTATTCTGGACTACCCAACACTCACCACAGAAGGAGAAAATGTCCATGCTGTGGGAGCAACTGACCTGCAGTGCCTGAGTCAAGAGGACGGGTGTCAGTGAGCTACAGCAAACTGCAGCACATGCTACCTGGGATGTACTACTTGGGTGTGTTTTCTGCTTTCTGGAAAAATATGAGAATGTCAGTAAAAGAATATGCTAAAATATACTATGAGAATATGCTAAAATATGAATCTGCCTTAGAAGCTTTGGGATTTTTCCAGAGCTCAGGAGTTGGTCCAAATAATATACACTTGATTCTGCATTCTGGAACAGTCAAAGTTTTAATAAAAGGTATTTTCCTCTGTGGTTGAGTTGAGGAAATCCAGTTTTCTTACAGGACATCCTCAAGGCAAAATAAGCGGAAACCTTCTGTAAGAAGCAAAAATATCTCAGTCACTGGAGTGATGTTAACTTAATGTTGCTTCTCCATTTCTATTAGGTAGCCATAGGGCCTTCAGTCTCTACCACTGCCTTCCCATCTTCTGAGGCCAAGACAGTGGATGACATTTTCCTCTGACAGTGAAACACTCTTAGCACTTATCTCCATGACATCCACAGCAAATGTACAGATTTTAAAATGCCTTTTTTTTATTTTTTTTTTTTTTCATCCAGGAAATGTTATCCCACAAGAATAACATTTCCAAAAGTGCCTTATGTTTGATTTTTATTTAGACAACCACAGCTGCATATAGCTATACAGTTCTGAAACCACCAAGATTTCGTTCTGCTTTGTCATGTGACTATGTCTGTAAAAATACTACAAAACAAAATATCTCTGAAAGTCTGTGGCTACAGTGTTGTGTTTATTTCAGCATTTTCAAGACTGTGTGGGACTTCAGCCCTGAAGATCTAGAGCTAAATGCCTAAATTATTTTCAAAATTACAATTAGGCTTCTAAATAATCTGAATCCTTTTGCTAATTTTGTGAAACATCTTCATAATAGAATAGAAAAGCAGATAATAAATACGTGTAAGGTGACGGAAAAATCCAACAAAATGCAAATAACAAGAAAATATACATTTTTTTCCAGGCTTGCAATGTGATGTGTTTTTTGTTTCAGAGAAAGAAGGCACTGATAAATGTATCAATGAGCTTTGAAGAGAGCTGTTGCTCAAAGACAATTCAGCAGTGTTTTCTTGGCAGTATGTCAAGAGTAGGAGCTATGTTGTTGTTGCTGGTTCTGGCAAAGAAATCAGAGCTTTTCCAGTCTGCAAATGGCAGAACCTCAAAATGTTACAAAGCTGTGTTCCCAGAGATGATGAAGGGTTTCTTTCATTAATGAAAGATAATAGAATATTACAGAATCCATGCTTCAAATTTTATTGTGTAATGAATAAAATCCTCTTATTAGAGGTGCTAGAGATCAGGGGAACAAAGCTTTTTTTCCTAACTCTGCTTCCACTTCATTGTGTGGCCTTAAGGCAAGCCAGTCCACATCTCTGTGCCTCAATTTCCCTAGCAGCAGGCTGGAGACAATAAGAGCTACCCCACTGGGCTGCTGTGTGGCTGAATAGATCAATATTTTTGAAAGGACTGAGACTGCCATACAGAACTTGTTATGTAAGTGTGAAGTAATAAAGTGCAAACTAATGAAATATGATCAGACCTGTCCCTGCTCATTTTCTGTTGTATGGCCCTTGGAACAAATGAACTGCGAGTGAGACCTGAAATATTCCAATATTACATCTGAGCAAACACAAAATGGAAAAATACTTATTTCAGATTCTAAACTGTATTAGCATCTTCTCCATGATTTTTACATACTTTCCTACATAGTGCATTGCAGCTTTGACTCCTGCCTTTCTTGGCTCTTATTCTGAAAGACTTGTTTTGCGCATTGTCTTCTAGTTGTTCTCTCCTAAATATTTGACTTTATTGCCCTTTGTGTCTGCATGGTGATACAACTCCTTTAATTATGTGCTTATTTTGCTCTTGGGCTCGGAATAGCTCTTAAGAAAAAAGACCATCCCTGTGATAACTGTTCAATCCCTTACTCTGCCACAGATTTCCTGTGTGATGTCAGGCAAAGGTGTTTAATCCATCCTGTACCCCTGTCCCCCCACTGTCAAAGAGGTTAAATGACAGCACTGAGGTAGCAAAATCATCACAGGGAGCTTAGATGGCTACCGTAATGACTATGCATAAACGGACTAGATAGACAGAGAGATAGGTGGGTAAATAACCACAGCTTCACCAGATACTCAGCTTTTCAAATAAGCTCTACATGCAGCTGCAGTTCTACTGGTAGTGACAGCAGTGTGAATGCACAGGTACCTGCTGGAGCCACCACACACCTGATCTAGGAGGAGCTTCTTCTGCAATACCTTTGGTATTAGTTGAAGCCCCTCCCCCCCCCAGAACAGAAGGAAAAAAAAAGGTTGTAATAAAGGGGGTTGCCTGTAATTGAGAATGTTGTACGTCTAGGGAGCTTATGAAGAGTAGTATTGAATGTGAGAGTGACATGGAAAGTGGAGTGAAAAGGACTGTGCATTTTACAAGGCTTCTTACCCATCATATCACTTCTGATGAAGACGACAATTTCTCTTTTATCAGTCCTGGCACCTGAACATGCCTGATTGCTATTTATGATTTTCCACCCAACAGACTTAAAGAACTTCTAACCTATTCAGTCCCAGGTTATTATAGATGGGCAAGTATTTCCATTAGATGCTATTAGCATCACATTAATGTCACCTGCTCTGTGGGGAGCAGGGAAGCTGAAAGTATCTGTCCTTGAGTATCCTGGCAATAACTATAAACATCACTTCTTATCAGCTTTCTTCTGAGCACAAATCCAAAACACAGCCTCTTGCTAGCTATTATGAAGAAAGTTAACTCTGTCTCTGCTTAACCCAGGACACATGAGAAGATGTACGTGTGTTTAATGTGGTGCGCAGTGTGTCAGAAAAGGTGCGTGTGTGCGTGTACAAGCGTGTCTGGGGTGAGCATGGTCTGGTATTTCCAGCATAAGGTGCAGGATGTAGAATCAGATCAGTTTTTCCTTCAGCTATTAATCCAGTACATTTTAATGCAGTTTAGCAATGCCCTCACTTGAAAATGATGATCTTTAACTTCTCCTGCTGCTTCCATGTATCACTATTTATAGCATTTACTAACAACTTTTAATTCCCAAATAACAATACAACATCCAAATGACACTGTCCAGAGTGCAAAATCAGGGAGAATCAGACCCTTACTTTTACAGAAAGATGCTGCAAGATCCGTCTTTTTCAGGAGGATATTAACCAGTTCCTGTAACACACATACACCCAGGCATGAGCTGTGCTTTGGGATGCTTGCATGCTTCCAGAAACACAAATACCATGAGACTTGCAACATCCTCCTAAAGACTGGCAGGGCAA
>NW_010108142.1:7357-10623 GCF_000699245.1 Pterocles gutturalis | reverse complement strand
AGACAACCCGGAGGAAGAGCCGTGCGTGTGGGGGGGGAAGGATCTGAGTGTGGGGAAACAATCAGCTGCTCGGCGCTGATTCATCTGTTTCCTCTGTAGAAAGGTTTCACTTATCGCAGCCCCAAAGGAGGGTAGGGGTTTGTTGATGGTGTATTAGCGACTCATCAGTGTCCTAATGATGGGCTCTGTTTGCAGCCTCTGCTTCAGCCCACCTCGGCTTTAGACATTTTTTTTATTGAGACACAAGGTGAGGAATAAAGCAAAAGCTCCCCAAGGCGCCATGACTCGGGCAAATTCAACGACATCCTCAGTAATCGGCTCCCTGGGGCTGAGCGGTTGCCGTTGACACTTTCACCACGAACAGATTAGAGACCTCCCCCGCCATGTCCCAACAGCCCTCCCCGGCCGTGCACAGATCATGATGTACAGACCAGCGAGTCCCTAGAGCCCAACCGCTCCGGCAGCAGTGGTACTGGTGGCACAGGATGAATTATCACAGGAGGACACGACTGCACAGGCTTCACCGCACCAGCCCAGAGCTCCCTATACCCCCACCCTGCACACCAGCAGTCCTGGAGGGGCAAACGCCCCCAGGACCCAGGGCTGGCCACACAAGCAGCTGTGCCCCTTCCTGAAATCCGCCAGGCTCCCAGCATTGCCCACGGATGGCAGAAACCATCACGTGTGGCCCCTCCATCCCTCCCAAAAGGATGGAGCATCCCTGCGGGAGCTGCTCTGGGCGCGGTGCCGGGACACGCAGCATCCCTGGGGGATGTCACCGCCGCCGGTGAGACCCAGACGCTACGCACAGCTGCCAGGCGTTGGAAACTCCAGCCAGGAAACATGCTCCCGGCAGATGCTCCTCTAACACCCCTCCACCGCTACGTACCCAAACACAGGTTGGTGAGAACGAGCTACTGCCACCAGCCTGCTGCTCCTCAGAGGGGAAGGCGGTGAAAAGGCAACGCAGAGAGAGCAGAGGCCCCTTCGGAGCGGTTTTTAGGAGGTCTGTCTTGGGTTTCTGCACCCCTGGCAAGCCCATTCCTACAGGCTCCTTCCCCAGGGGAACTGCACAGCTTGCGGGATCCCGAATTTCTGGACAATTTCTCTGGGAAATGAGGCCTTTCAACGGGGAACACAGGTCCAGAGCATCCATCCCCCCCCAGGGCAAAGCTGTTAACCACCAGCCATTAGTGCCTCGGTTTTAAAAGGATCACGACCAAGATTAGCGCTGTGTTCCCACCCAGGAGCTCCCCTCCTCGCTGCGGGGACACCACATCACCCTCCACAGGAAAACATCTCTTGGGGTTCAGCTGCACTGCTTCCGGCAGGTCCCAGCAGCCATCGGGTCCCACGGTCACCACCAGCGCCGGCAGTCCCCAATCACACACCGAGCACCGCGATGACCTTTGACATTGGCGGGACCTACACCTGCACCTCCGCTGCTGCAGGAAGCATCTCCCCAAACCAGCTGCAAATCCCATTACCAGGCTAACCCCTCCCGAGAGGACTCAGTGCAGCACAAAGCCTCCAAACACGCCGGAGTGAGAAGCTGGGGGGAAGACAAGAGCCTGAACTGGCCCTGGGCAGCCGTGGGCATCCCCCTGGGCTGTGCCTTGGGGATGGCTTTGCCCCGCATCCCTCTGCGATGCTCATCAGTGTTTTAAAAGCTGTACAGAGATGGTTTGAAAGTCTTGAAGCCCAGCATCCTCCACTGACACCAGACAGCTCGACCGGACCATAAATGTGCCACTGGTCCTGATTTTATCGCACAAATTGTGCATCAGAAGAAAGCCATTACCCACCAGGGGCTCATGCAGAGCCCCCCCAGCCCCCCAGCACGGGCAGCATCACTGCAGCGCAGGCAGCAGAGCCTGGGAAAAGATGTGGGTGCCTTAACCACATTTCAGACACAGGACCTGCAGTATTTCCAATGTTCTTTTAACACCTCCTGTCCCAGAAATGGCACCAGAAAAGCATCCGTGTTCAGAAAAGAAAGGGTTAAGGGGGGAAACAAAAATCTCAGATTCTTTTCCATGGAGGGGAGCTGTAATCCCAACCTGAGCGTCTGGAGGTCTGGGAGCAGCTTTCCCTGTCCTGGTGCTCACGGAGGAAACCGGGGAGGGAGTGGTGGGGGCACGACATTAATGCTCGTGGGCATTATGAACACCCCCCTTCGCCGCTGCCTCTGGGAATGAGATAACCCAGACCCCGGCGCTGCTTCCGGCACTATCGGCACCCACGGCGCAGTGAGCGATAAGGTGAAGGTGTTCCCGGGAAAAGGAACCGAACCTTCGCTGAGCACAGCCCCCAGCCCAAACACTCCTCAGCCCCTGTTTACACACCCCGCCGGGACGGGGCTGCGTCCCCGGCTGTTATCAGCTCCAGTAAACTGCAGCCAGAAATCTTATCTTCACTTTCTTCTGCACGGAGCAGCTGCCACAATAAATACCAGCGAGATCAGCAAAGCAAGAGGTGCGCGGAGCAGCCGCTCGGCACGGCCCGGGGCTGAGCAGGAGCTGCCAGGACGGGCTCACACCGCCTGGAAGGTGCGGGAATTCGGAAACGTTTTTACACCAACCCCAAAAATCCTCAATCCACATGCCCAAAGCACGTTGGGGGACTGCAGGAGGACACTACGGACGCCTGCTGCCAAACTGCTGTCCTTTGGCAGGGAAGCAGGACCACCAGGATGCACCAAAGCTGGGTTTGAAGGATGAGCAAAGCCTGGAGCTGCTCGGAGGGGGAGGCAGGGTTTGCGGTCCCCAAGCTCCTGCCCTCCCCTGGCACAGCTTCCCCAGGGGGACAGAGCTGCTCCATCCCTCACCCCCAAGAGGCAGCGGTGGCAGCCCTCAGCCGGCGAGGTCTGCCCAGCCCCTGCAATCTCAGCTGCTGCACACGAGGCTCTTGTTTTATTTATTAAACAGCAACAGATTGCTGCGGGCAGCTTTAATCCCACTGATGGAATCGGTTTCCATAGTCACCTGCTGCTTCCCCATCACCGTGAGCCGGAGCCACCCGGGGCCGGGGGTAAGTGGTGTCCAACAGAATAAAACTGCAGCCCAAGGAGCTGCTCTCCCTCGGCTCCAGCCGCCTTTACAGTCCTTTCGGCTCAGCCTCTTCATTAACTGACTGCCCTGGAGAGATCGCATTAACCCCGACAGTTTGCCATCTCCCAGCACAGCGACCTGGGCAGCCAGAGCTGCCAGAGGGATAAGGAGGAGGAGGAAGGGGGAAAGGAGGAGGAGGAATTCACCTGGACTGTA
>NW_010108142.1:3275-7326 GCF_000699245.1 Pterocles gutturalis | reverse complement strand
AAAAAGCCCAACCCCCACCCCAGCCTCAGGAGAGGCTGCAGCATCCCTGGGGGTGTGGTGAGAGGAGCCACATTGAAGCCCATCCGCACAGGGGAGAACGCAGGAGCCGTGTGCGAGCCATGGGAAGAGTGGAAAAGCAGCTCCTGAAGGATTTACTGGAGGAATAAATGTGGGAAAGGGAAAGGAGGCACCGGGCACCGCAACTCGTGACGTCTGTCGCAATGCTGATGGACTCAGCAAACACCAGCCCCGGCTGCGCTGCCGGCAGCACGCAGCAGATCCTGCACCAGCCCCGCCAGACCTGCAGGGCTGGGGGTACGGCCACAGCCCCCACCACACACCCCCCAGTGCTGGGTGACTTCTACGGGAGAACCACGGCTCCAGTCCAGCCGACCGGCTGCTCCCCACAGCGCTGCCCGGGTTGTCCCTGTCCCCACGGGGGGACCAAGGCAGCAGCTCCCAGAGCAGACCTGCGGCTCTTCTCTCCTTCGCAAAGCAAGACACCAACGTCAGCAAAGCCGCTCCCTGCAAACACTTCCTCTTTGCAAGCTGACAATGCCCCAAATCCTGACACTAACAATAGCAGGCTTTGTTTTATTTTTTTTTTTAAGCTACATTAACAGCAAACACAGGGACACTCTCACTGTTTACATGAGGCAGGACCAGCTCCACACTGAGCTTGTCATCCCCATCAACAACAAAAATGTGGCTCCGTTCCTGTGCTCGGAGCCTGCTCTGAACTCTGTACAGCAGGAAATTGGCGACTTACCCAGTTCTTTGGATCCTTGGCTTTCACTGGCCAGCTCTCCCATCTTCACCAGCGCATCGAAATATCCTTTTGCTGCATAAGTCATACCTGAAAGCACCCAAAACGCAGGTTATAGTCTCTTTAACTGCCCCAGCTTCCACAGCACTGAACAGACACTGAACCAGACATTGCTCCAAAGGGCTCAACCCCACGGGGAGGGAGCAGGCAACAAACAGAAGAAAAATGAGTGAAGAAAAAAGCAAGCTCAGGCTGTGAGACAACAGGGTGATTTAGGAGAAAAAAGGTCCGTGCAGGACCTCGGTGGTTCTCATTCCGGTGTAACCACCAGCCTCCCTAACGCTGCTCAGAAAAATCGCAGTGGAAAAACTGAATATCACAGACTTTCATGCTAGTTCAGCCTTGTTTGTTGACATTCCAGCTCCGCGCTCCGCTTTAATCAGATAAGCGGGGGGTTTCCTCTAATCACAAGAACATGTTGTACGGCTCGAGCTCAGCACCGTCAAATTCTGTGCCGAAGCCTCTCCAGCGTGATTTACCCATCAGGACGCTGCCTTCAGGTGCCCCCACCAGCTCAGGGCTCCAAAGCAGAGGGTGACCAAAGACTATTTTTAAAATTACAAGAAGATCTCGGGCTTCCAAGCTGATTCACAGCAGGGATGCGAGGAAAAAACAGAAATCAAGTGATCATACTGGTTATCCACAAAACACTGCAGCTACAGCGTGCCCGGCTTGCGCTGTGATAAACCAGCATCTCACAAGCACACCCCACCACCCGGCAATTAAAAGCTGCACTGTCAGTATAACATTTTCAAAGAATGAAATAAAAAATGGGGTTCAAAGTGCAACCTCTCCTCCCCACCATCAGACTCTGCCGCAGACCCAGCAGGGACCGAGCCGGCAGCAGCACGCCCAGATCACACCCGCTGCTCCGTCAGCATCCTCGGGAGCAGCTGGGAAATGCTGCTGCTGGGGGGGTGCACTCAGTGCCCCGTCCCCGGGGATCAGCGGCCGCAGCCCTGTGCAGCGGAGCGGGATGGACGGGCGCTTCCCGCGCTACGGGCAGTGGATCATTCAAACCTAGTTAAGAACAAGGCTGAGAACTGCGCCCGTACCCGAGAGCGGCGGGTCTGCAGCTTCAGAGATGCTTCACCGAAACATCCAGGAACCTCATCTGACTTGGGGGAAATAAAATGTGCTCGAGGCACAAAGCAGGAAGGCACAGATCCATCCAAAAGGTCGGATTTCAAACACTAGCATTTAAGAACATGACACCAAAATATTTTTTTTCCACTGGCTTAAGCTTATGACAGCCTCCTCCCTCACAGGCATTTTCACTGAACCAATTACAAAAAATAAAATCCAGGAGACGTGCGCAGGGCAGCTCGGAGGCGAGCGGAGCCCTCCCCGGAGGACAGAGCTGCCTCTGGGTGGAACAGAACCTGCCTTAACCCTCCTTCAGGCCCAGCCAAGCAAGCCCAGGCAGTACACAAAGTCCTTTTAAGTCAAAACAGCCCATTTCTGGTTTTCATCAATTTGTATTTCATTGATCATCCAAATCCACGCCTCCCTAACAGCTCCCAACAGGACCCTGTGTCCCCAGTCAAGAGCTGCCACCAGTATTTTTTGGTTTTTCCCTTCTTTTTCCAGCGCATTCTTCTGGGCAATTTGAACATTTCAATGACACACCTTTAAACACAACTTAAAGCCTTAACTCTAAATATTTTAAGGTAACATTTACAGCCCGACTGGTTGGAGCTGCACTTGGTATCCGGCCGCCACCCAACACCTTGAGTCCATTCTACATCCGTGGCCCCGCAGCACACGCCTGCCTTGCACATCCCAACGATGCGAGCATCACATCCAGGTCCAAGAACCACCTTCCCCAGCTCCCTCCCCTTGCTCTCCCAGGGAAAAGGAGCATCCCAGGCTGGTTCTCCAGCTCTCCTCCCCTCCGAGGCCATGCTGTCCAGCCCAGCCTCCCCCCCAGCACTTCAGCAATAAATGAATAAACACACCAGCGACGCCGTTTCACTTACTTGCTAAGGCTTTTTCATAGGTCTTCCCCATAGAAATGAAATTCCTGAGGCTGGGATTGAACTGCTCCATGATCGTCTGGAGGAAAGAGAAGAACACCATTGGGGTTAGCAGAGGTGATCGGAGCTGCACTCCATGGTCATCAAAGCAGCAACAGAACAAAAAAAAAATCCTCCCACACCTCTCAGCACCTCAACCCAAGCTCCCCAACGTCTGCAAGATGCTGGTTTTACAACATGAAGCTGTAAGTACACCCGTGTCTTGCAAATCACACCCACAAGCCATGGCCCCGTTGGCCCGGGAGGGCAAATACTCTTCTCATTCTGGGTCAGGCAGAAGCTGGGATCAGGAGAGGGCTGGTTCAGCCCATCGCTAAACCAAACCCTGCGAGAAGAGCTGTGGAATACCGCCAGGACACCAGCTGAACACAACGACCCGTGCTGCCGCTTCCAGCCATCCTCCTCCCGCCCGTCGCCAGAGCAGCTCAGAGGCATCTCCACCTCCCACCGAGGACAACGGCCCCCGGGGGCTCTGCCCCCATGCCAGCCCCACCCGGTGCCATTGGCGCTGCGCTGACACCGGCTGAGAGCAGAGGAGATGCCCCAGACACTGTCCCTGCACCCGCCGCTCCATCGAGGAAGCCCAAGGTTGGTTTGGCCACCGCAAGGCAGAGGGTCGATATCACGGAGGCTCTGCAGAGCCCCAGGACAAGACGCTTCGCGCGGGTGCTTCACCGCAAGAGGTAAGGAAATGCCCCAAAGCAGAAAATTATCAGATACAGCAAGGAGAACCGTAAGTGGGTGGCTGTTGGAGACAGCAGGTGACAGCCCTCAAACCAGCCACAAAGAGCTCTGGGAGATGACAGTTGGTGACATCCCATCCCTGGGGTGGCCTCGGGGCACAGCAGCCGCTCGGTCTACCACGGACAAGCGGAACGGGCTGAGGAGCGGTGTGCGGAACAACCACCGAGGAGCTGGAGACCCAAAGTCCTGCCATCCCCGTGCCAGCCACGGCTGGAGCCGCGTGCAGGGAATCGCACCTCGGTCCCAAAGCACTCGGTGTCACTTTCCACCTGCTTCTCAACGCAGGAACCAGGGCGTCGGCGAACACCAGAAGCGCCGTCTGACGGCTTTCCCACCCTCGCTGCAAGGTCCTTATTGAAACGTGGGGGGAAGGAATAATCGGCTCAGGAAGAAGAAGGGCTCTTTGTGTGTTTGTCACAGCAGCTCCCGGCCCGCCCCTGCCACA
>NW_010108142.1:2594-3241 GCF_000699245.1 Pterocles gutturalis | reverse complement strand
CTCGAAAACCAGACACCCATTCCCAGCCCTGCAAGAGACAACAAATCTCCATTCTCTCCCTGCAAATCCCAGCTCTGGACCAAGCCTGGCTACAGCAGAGCAGCCCCAGAGCCGGTTCTGAGACCCTCACCCTGCCAACAGCCGCCCACCAAGGGCATCGCCAGAAAATTAAATTTAATGCCTGAAAGTCCCCACACCCCCCGAGCAGGGATCGCGGGCGTCCCCGGGGAGGCGAGGGCTCTGCACCCCCACCGTGCTGCTGGCAGCGTCCCATCCCGGGAAGGGGAGGGAAGACGACAGACAGACACTTATGGCGAATAAGCTGATTAAGCATCTGTCACCTCCTCTGAAGCTGGCCAAACGCTATAAAGCTCATTTTCTGCCCGAGGCATTTTTATCCCTCGTTCCTGCTGCCTGGCCTTTGGGGACCGTGACGGTTCCATTCCCTCCCGTGGGTGCAGGGCTCAGCCAGCGCCTTCCCCCGGCTCAAATTGGCCATTTTCTAATTCCAGCGAGCAGGAACCCACGTGGGACGCCAGCATCGAGCGAGGGCATCACCTAGGTGCTTGTTGGCAGGAGCAACCCTTCCAGCCCTCCCCACAGCACACAGCAGCAGCCGCGGGTCGAGGACAGGGGCTCCCCGGCGG
>NW_010108142.1:344-2582 GCF_000699245.1 Pterocles gutturalis | reverse complement strand
GGGGCTGGAGCACCAACCAGCCCAGGGTGTGATGTCCCAGAGCCCCCAGCAG
Source organism: Pterocles gutturalis (assembly GCF_000699245.1). NCBI lineage: Eukaryota > Metazoa > Chordata > Aves > Pterocliformes > Pteroclidae > Pterocles > Pterocles gutturalis. The sequence goes on along the minus strand of NW_010108142.1, from coordinate 2,530 downwards.
CTCCCAGTGCTCTCGGGTCCATCCCACAGCACCATCCACAGCCCAGCAAAGCGCAGAAGACGATTCCCAGCGACCTGACAGGCAAGCAGGAGGCTAATGAGGAGCCCTGCTGCTAATGAAGGCTGCGGGTCAAGCGACGCAGCAACGCCGGGCACACGGGAGCGGTTTGGTGAACACGCTCGGCTTGAGAGGAGGAAATGAACTTGCAGCAACACGCCACGGAGAGAGCTGCTTTCCCTAATTGTAGGAGACAATTGCACAGGAGTTAATTAACACTGACGAGGATTGCTCCGTCCTTCCTACGTCATGTTTAAGTTCGGTCAAAAATCCACTGGCGTCATCCCATGAAGTGGCTGGAGGTGTGGGATCACCGCCCATGGTGGGGTTGGGAACAGGGACATGTCCCCACTGCCCACAATGGGGACAGGGACACGTCCCCACTGCCAAGGGCTGGGATGGGGACAGGGATGCATCCCCACTGCCCACAACAGGGACAGGGACACATCCCCACTGCCCACAATGGGGACAGGGACACATCCCCACTGCCCATGGCTGCACATCCCCACTGCCCACAATGGGGACAGGGACACGTCCCCACTGCCAAGGGCTGGGACGGGGACAGCGACACATCCCCACTGCCCACAATGGGGACAGGGACACGTCCCCACTGCCAAGGGCTGGGATGGGGACAGGGACACATCCCCACTGCCCACAATGGGGACAGGGACACATCCCCACCGCCCATGGCTGGGATGGGGACAGGGACATGTCCCCACTGCCCATGACGGGGACAGGGACACATCCCCGCTGCATGGCTATAGCCTCCAGCACACTCAAGCTCAGCCTGAGCAGTCTGAGGCTGAAAAACGTTTCTGCAGAAGAAATATTGGCAGAATTTCCGTGGGGAAGGGAGTTCTGAACAGTTTGCTAGGTTAAGTGCAGCGAGTGTTTATGTCTATCTATGTACACATGTATATATAAATAAAATGATTTTTGCAGCAGTGCCTCTGTAAACATATCTTCCTGAAGCACGAAGCTTAGCAAATAAAGGATGGAACAGGATCCTCAGACAAAGCCGCATCCGGAGGGCAGGAGCCCCGGCCGTCCCCCTGCATGGCACGCTGAGCGCCGTGGGCGCAGACGGTGACGATGGAGAGCGGACCCCGGGAGGGCAGCGCCGTGCCCAAAGGCTTAAAGCAGCCGAGCTGAGCTCTCATCCACGGGTCTGGTGGGGACGGACGCGGTGGCACAGAGTCACGGAAACCCGCTGCCAAAACCCAGAGCATCTTCCCCAGACTGGGGGAACCAAAGCGCGACTCAGCCCCGGGGGCTGCCGGCAGGACCCTGCTCCCCGACTGACAACAGCCCCTTAAAAGCAATAAAGAAAGAGGAAAAAGCCCCCAGGAAGGGTCCCCTGCGCAGAGCAGGGGGGGAGGTGGCTCTGCCGGCCAAATAAAATTCACGAAACCTCAGGAGGAAGTTTGCCGAAAGCGAGTGTTCGTAAGACATTGTTTGGAGACTCCAACAAAAACAGCCAGGCAGGATGAGGGCATTGAAAAGGGCTCTTCAGAGATAAAAATAGAGTTTTTCGAGCCGCCTTCTCACTGCAGGGTGGGAGGGGAGGTGTCTCCAGCACTAACACCCCCCCGCAACCCCCGCCAGGTGAGAACCTGAAGAGCCACCGGCTGCAAAGGAGAAATACTGACAAAAACAGATTTTTGGCACAGAACACGCTCAACAAGCAATTGCTTGGCACACCCAGGTCAGCCAGCGAGGTGCTGTCCCCGCTCCCGTGACACCGCGGTGGCATTGCCACTGGGTGCACCCCAGCCACCCCCATGGTGCCGGAGGCTGCGGTGCCGCGGGGGCTTCGGCAGGGCTCTCCTTCGGCTGGCGAGCGATGCCAGGCTGGCAGGACCCCACCGCAAAGCCGAGATTCAGCAGAATCCTGATAACGAAAGCAAATCTGGTTCTCCCTCCAGTTTTGCTCCATCAGCACCACCCACAAGTTGTTTGCCTTCCACACGCCGCCTGGGCAGAGTTTAGAAAAACACAGACAAAAAAAAAAACCTGGCAGCTAAAGGTTGAAAGCGCTTTGCTTTGTTCCACTGCACTCAATTCCCTGGGTAATACCACTCAGCTCTCCGGGACTGGCACGGCTTTATGCAGCTGCCAAAAATGAAACT
>NW_010108142.1:0-254 GCF_000699245.1 Pterocles gutturalis | reverse complement strand
GACCCCCCAGCCGCTCCAATGCTGTGATAGCCAGCCCATAAGGAAAAGCTGAAGTCCTCCCCAAGAGCAAGCTGGAAACGGAGCCGGTTCAGGTTGTGTCAGGTTTCTCCTGCATAGGAAAGACCTGCACGGCACCTCCTTAAGGGCTGTAAAAAAAAAAAAAATGAAAACCAGGCTGCACAGCTCTCCCAGGTCCATCCCCGCTGCCTCCCAGCTATCTCCTAAAAACAAATAGAGTGAAATAAAAAGCGGGC
>NW_010108141.1:1311-9946 GCF_000699245.1 Pterocles gutturalis | reverse complement strand
TGGGTTTTTCTGGCAGTGTTCAGCAAGCTCGTGCTGTTTGGCTGGTGAAGGTAAAGCTGCGTCGGCAGTGTTTGTGTAAGTGAAAGAAGAGTTAGAAGCCTAAGGTTGATAGGATGTGTGCAGTGATGGATTGATGTAATACTGACTGTTCAGAAGTCTGGTTTCTTTAGAAGGGGTGGCGGGAAGGCCATTCTGCTCCTTTACGTCTGCTGGAAGAGAACGTTCCACCGAGACAGAAAGAGCCAAAGGAGTACCCTTCAGTCTGAAGCTGTCCTCTCCTGCTTGTTGGTCCCTTCAGAATGAAGTGGTTAGCTTTTATTGTCCGAAAGGCTGCACAGCTAAATTTTCATGAAACGTGGATTCTTTTTTCCTGGGAAGAGGGGAGGTGCTTTTATGTAAGTATTTAAGTAAGTACGAGAGAGGAGGGTTCCTGGAGATAAAGTACATTTACTGGAATTACTGTTTTCAAATGTGTGGAAATGCTTAGGAGTGAGAATACCCACAGGAAGCTGGAACTGCTCTGCTCAGTAGCGTTTGGTCATTGCATATTGCAAGAGTCAGAGTTTGCAATATGCAAGTAAATTTTCAATTCTCTTAAGTCTGGCTTCTGAAACATGTTTGTGTTTCCATTATGTATCCTTTCAGCTCTCTACAGAGAGGTGGGACTTGTCTTTTAGATGGCTGCTCATGTACAAAGTGGTATTTAAGACTTCAGAAAATCCAGAGGGGAATTACAAAACTGAAATAGCGTATTAGTGTCACTCCTGTGGGGTGGCTGATAGAAGGGCACACGAGTAATCAGAATTTACATTGTTATAGGGTCAGCCTCCCTGTCTTACTGTGTGTTCCTCTGAGCTGCTGTTGTCTTCTACCTTTGAAATGGTTTCTTGTCTTCTACCTTTGAAATGTTTTCTTGTCTTACAATTGTATGAATGTAGTCATGTGGCTTTAATGTAAAAAAAAAAAAAGCCTTATAGTGGTAGATCAAGGGCTTGTAGTTACCATCTGTCTTGCTCTTCATCTCTTCCTAATTCACCTTGTTGACATTCATTACTGCTAACGGATCAGCCCTGCTTCGGATATGCTGCCTTGCTTGGACATGGACAGAACAACTGAAAGGGGCAGAGGCTTTCTTGTGGGAAAGAGAGAAAGGATTCTGGTATGCACCGGAGGAGTGACAGGGACTGTTAAGCCTTGACTCAAAGGAGAAGATAAACTATTAAATAAGTGGAAGATCAGTGGTGCTGCACTTCAGGATATAAATAGATTATTAAAATATCTGTTGCTTCCCACATTCTTCAATCTGTGTATTTAATTAGTGAAAGTTTTGTTAGAAAGACCCAACCAATTTTTCATACTCAGTTATTGAGGAGATTTAAAATATTTTCTAGCACAACCTATACTTTCTTTTTCTTGTTTTTAAATTCTGTCAGCACATAAAACTTCAATACTAAAATAATTATAATTTCAGTATGACAGATTTGGAAAGTTACAGGACCCATACGAATTCTCTATTATCTTTTCATATGAACTGTAGGAGTGTGAGCTGGAAATACAAATAACTGTTAGTGAATTTTTAGGAGATGGTAAGCATTCACTTTACTCTTACTAAGCTAAACAATTAAATAAATCTGCTTTCAAGTCAAGCTGTCCCAGTAGTTTGAGTTTTTTTTTTTTTTTTAGTGGGGTTGTTTTTTGGTGTATTTGAAAACCAAAAAGGTACATTAAAGCCTAGATGTCCAAAAAACCAGAACTGTTGTTTTTATTTGTATCTTGAGAGTGCTAGAATATCTGTCAGACTTATACACTTTTTCTTTGGATGGGAATATTTTTGTTTGTCCCTGGATTCTCTGTAGAAAAATCTTAGTTTTTAAAAGTTTCTGTATGCAAGAGATGCAGTCATCAGTACTTGTCACCGTATCGGCCATTTTACCTGTTTGATACATTTCCTTATGACAGAAAGACCACTGTGAGCTGGGGCTAATTCCATCAACATAATGAGTTGGTGAATTAAAATGTGTTTTGATTTTACTTTAAGCTGAACCACTTTCTTTAGATTCTGTGCAGGGGCTCAGAGGGGTTCCACCCAGAAGTTACTCAGAGAGGCTCATGTGTGGGTCTTCAGATCACTTGCAGCTGTTCCAAGTAATTCATGCAATTAGTCGGAATAATTCCACTGTTTGGGGCTGACACAGCTGTTTTTAACATCTGCAGGTAATTCTCAGGGCTGTTGCTAGCTCTGAAAGCATACAAAGGTGCCTTAGCTGGTATCTTAATTTTGTATGTCTTGAGGGGAGGATGTGGTGGTTCTTGTTTGTTTTTGTTGAGCCAGATAGGTTAAAAAATCCATGAAGTACTGTTGGGTAATCTCTACCACATCAATGATCTTATTTTTGCAATTGTTAAAGTTTACAAGTTTTTTAGGTACTGAGCAGGATGACTGGATTTCTTCTTGTAGTAATCAATTTTAATCTTAAGTTGACAAATACTGTTCAATTGTATAGTTAATTGGGCTAGTACTCCACATTTTTATTGTCTGTGGTTACTTAATCAACTCAGCTTAGATATATGTGAACTTCTAGGAAGTTCTGGATTACATTCTTAGACTGGGTCTGTGGCTTGATGTTGCTTTTAGAAAGTTTTGCTTGGAGTATTTTTGTGATCATGTATTTTTTGAGAATAAAGTTTGGCTATTTAGGAAAAACTGTAGCATTCAGCATCAAATTAAGTTTTTAATTGCACAGGGGAAACTTTATGTACCTATTTCTTCTGTGTAAGAAAAAAATCCCCAAACCCTGCAGGTTCAATGTATACTTGTGGATGTTCTCTCTGATACTAGGCTTAGTGTTTTTCCATGCTGTGAGCAGTGGAATGTATAATTATTTTGTATAGGTTATAGCTACGCTTAAATATATATTTTTTTAATGCGTATTACTAAAAATTCTCTTGTATGTTGGCTTTATTAGATTAATGAAATTGGGTGACGGGCTCTCAGACCCTGGCCTTTGTTTGTCCTGTGGAGCTCAGCATACCAAGTTACCTGCTGTAATGGGTATGTTCAGAGTCAAATGTTCATAGCTGACTTCACCAAATCTAATACTGAGATTATACAGCATTGAAACCTGTACTAGAGAATCAGTAAAAGCTATCTCTTAAAAAAAGCAAAAGGAAACCCACAACTTTTTTCCAACAGTATGAAATAATAAGGAGGCTTTTATATTTGGATGCAGAGATCTGTGTGAGAAGTGAGTATAAGTGATAATGGTGGTGGTGATTATTGTTAAATGCTTTCATTGCAAAACCATTCTCCTAAGGATAACAAAAGTAAGATTGAAAACACTAGTCTAATGCACTTTTGGTTTTTTTTTTTCCCAAGTTGTTAGTTTTCCCTGTTGGTAAATTAAATTAAGAGACCTTTGCACTTAGAATTTGTATTCAGAGTGTAAAATGTTACACCTCCATTCTTATTCAGACAGTAAAATGTTACCGGCCAGCATGTGAAAACAGGTTGAAAGCTAAAGCCAGGTACATAATGTCTTCAAGCATTTGTTGCGTTCCTAGGCTGTTTTAGAATCACACAGTGCCAGGTTACGATTTATTCTAGTTATGGCAAGTTATTGTGTGTCTAAGCTTCCGCAGTAGGACCACTCTGACCCATTCTGTTAAGTAACAAGTCACAGGTATCCACGTCATTTTTTTGTCATGCGATGTTGTTCTACTGAGTTGTTCTTTACTGAATAAAGTGGAGGTACATAGTCTTAATATAGGTTTTGGGGCTTCTTGGTGCTCTGTTTCTCTTAGAAGCAGGTGCTGTTACCCCATCTTTTGACTTTAGGGTTGTGGTGAGTTAGCCTTGGCCAGCAGCCAGATGCTCACCCAGCCACTCACTCCCACTCTTCAACAGGATGGGAGAGAAAATGGGGTGTAAAGCTTGTGGTTTAGGCTGAGGCAGGAAGGTTGCTTACTGGTTACCATCACGGGCAAAACAGACTTGACCTGGGGGAAATTAATTTAGTTTGTTGCCAGTTGCAATGGATTTGGATAGAGAGAAGCAAAGACAAAGAAACTTAAACAACACTTTCCCCTGCATCTTCATTTTCCCCAGGTTCAACTTCACCCCTTTATTCACGACTCTTCCACTTCCTTACCCCTGAGCAGTGCAGGAGGATAGGAATGGGGGCTGTGGCTGGTCCATGACACTTTGTCTCTGCAGCTCATTCTTCCTCATGCTTTGCCCCTGTTCCAGCATGGGTTCAGTCCTGTGCACTGAAGTTCCTTCAGGAAATATCCATCTGCTCTGGCATGGGATCTGCCACAGGCTTCAGTGTGGATGTCTGCTCTGTCATGGATCACCTCCTCTCCCTCCTTCTCTGACCTTGGTGTTTGCACTGCTATTTCACACTCTTTTTCTCTCTTCCTCTGCCTGTCTGGCCTATTTTTCCTTTCTTAAATACATTTTCCTAGAGGCACCACCAGTTTGGCTGCTGGCTTCAGCTGTGCCCTGCGGTGAGTCTGTTGGAGCTGGCTGTGTCCAGCATGGGGCAGCCCCGGCCTCTTCTCAGTGGAGGGCAGGCTGCAGCCCCCCACTGCCAGCACCTGGGTATCTGCACCTAGTACTACCTACAGGTGCCTGCTGTTAGCACTTCAGTCATTCCAAGTAACTTAGGAGTTAACTTTGTTCTCATTGTCTTTGCTCTTGTTACTCTAAGCCTAATGCTGGCACGTTTCTTACTCCTCTTTGGTAATACTTCTACATATGGTATCTTCAGATTTATGTACAGCTACAGTGCTGGGGCAAGAAAATGTCATAAATGAGTTGTAAAATAAAATAACTCTCATTTTTTTTTTAACCTTTTATCTACAGCAGCTTTGTATGTAAGGAGGATTTTCAGCAGTAATAGATCCTTCAAAAAGAAAAAAGCAATTGCAAGTTGGCAAGTAGGAAAATATTGCTGTTGAAGTGAAAAAGGTTATTTATGTAAGGGAGAGTGTCTGCTTCTTTAAGGTATCTGGTCAAATGTGAAAACATGATAATAAGAGAAGGAGGAACCTGTAAATACAGGGAAACAAACCTGAGGGAGAAACGATAACGGAGGCAGTGATGAGAACCAAACCTGGCACTGACTGATGAGGGTGTGGGAATGTTCATTCCAGCAAGTTTATATGAGCGGGGACCCGGTCTTGGGAAACTAAGGGGAAAAAGGGGGAAATAGGAACCAAAAATAACAGACACAAACCTAAGAAAACAAAAGTGGAGACAATGACAAGAAACAAACCTTCCAGTCACACAAATTTATAGGCTGTGAGGAAACCACAGGCACCACTTCCAGGAGGCTCAGCCGGGAGTTATCATTTGATAAGGCTGTAAACCAGGGGGCATCCCACACATCGGGCTGGGAGGGGAGTGTCAGGGGAAGGTGAGCAAAAGGGAAAGGGGAACACGTGGACACAAAGTGGAGGCAGGCAGAGTATAAGAGAGGTTGGTTGTGTGTAAAACCAGGCCAGTCAGTACACTTGTCTGGCTGAGCCTTTTACCTGATTGCCATAGTCTGTCCTATCTTTTTACATCTTCTTAGTAAATATTTTCTTAATTTTCGCTCTGCATAGTCATAGCCCATGTACGTGTATGCTGCAAGGATGAAGCGTTGGCTACTGATGAGAGTTATGTGTGTGAGTGGACGGGGGTGTCAGCTACTGGAGTGAGAGGGCATGTCTCAGTGCCAGCTACTACCATGGGTAGGGGTCTTGGCTTCCAGCCTCTAGGATGATAATAGTGAGTGTCCTCAAAAGCAGCTACTGCAGGGGAAGTGTGTGAGGGGCAGAGTGCTGGCAGCTGGAGCAGAACCGTGGGTCACAGCCCATGTGCCTGGTGCCAGCTGCTGGGCTGGTGAAGGGGTGAGTGTCTTATCCTTCCCCAAACCTGTTGTGCATGTGTACTCAATAGCAAACTTCAGGCTGGACCAGCTGGTGAGGCAGGGACCTGTGTGACGGGTGTGAGGGCTTGGGATCTGGGCAGGGATATTGGGTGGACAGAGGGAGCTGTGCTGGTACTTGAAGGACCTGTGAATGCACGTGTGCTTGTGAACCTGGAGGGTGTCAAGTGTGTGCCTGTGCTAGCGACCTTTTACCTCTGCTAGCCAAAGAAGAGAAGGCGATTTAGCTCTCCGTATGAGTCCTGTGTGTAGGTGGTGTTGAAGACAGCACCTTGTCTGTGGCAGCCTGTGTGACCAGCTGTGTTAGCGTCCTGTGTGTGTCCGTGGGATACTCTCTGGGCTTTGCTACTGGTTGAACTTCGCAAAGGGAGAGTGACAGCTGTGTCCCTCAGCCTGGGCAGAGACCCTGGGGCATGGGACTGGGCTCCAATGGCCAGGCAGGAGGCAGTCCTTGGCCAGAGTGGCTGGGAGAGACAACCACTTTTGACATCCCTAAACAATTTATACTTGTCAAATTTTAAGTAAAGACGTCTTAAGTATTTCTGGCTCTGGTGATGATTCTGTGTGCTTTTTGAATTTAGATGGTGGTACTAAGGAGCTGAATGTAAAAAATCACTGTCAAATGGTTTAAGTTCAATGAGGTGGATGACCTTACATTTCTAAAAAGAAAATCCTGTTGATCTTATAAATAAGTACAGCTGCTTCTGCTTAAGTTAGTGCAAGTTAAATTTATATCTCTGGGATTCTGTATGTGTGTGCCAGAATCCAAGCTAAAGCACAAAGTAGACTTGAAAATCAGCTTTTCCATGTTGTATTTCAGACTGAGAAAATAAATAGGATCACATTGAATTTTAAAATCTACATAAATTGTTTACTGTGGTTTTAAGTGAAAATAGATAACTGTGTTTAACTTGTGTCCAGAAAAAAATGCGTTGACATCTGTTGTCAGAGTTTGCAGATGTTCTTTAATGGACATGTAAAAATGCTTTCATTCTTGTAATATAGCCATTTACTTAGGATGTCTTCACTGTCCCTGTTTTCACAACAGTTAATTTGCTTCGTTTATTGTAATTGACTTTAAAAGTTTTATTTTTCTTTGATGTGGAAACCTTTTTCGGTCCAGATCACAGGAAGATCTGGTCATCTGTTGCTCTGTGCTAGTGTATCAGGAATTCCACAGTTCCGAAGTATTTTGGTTCTTAGATTTATTTAAATTGATAGATTTGGCTAACCTTACTCTTCTTTCTTTCCTGGCAGCCGATTTATTTTGCACATTCCAAGTGAAGAGAGAGACAATGCGATCAGAGTGTGTTTTCAGATTGAACTTGCCCACTGGTTTTACTTGGATTTCTACATGCAAAACACACCAGGATTACCTCAGTGTGGGATAAGAGACTTTGCTAAAGCTGATATCCTTTTTATTACTGTGATGGTGTTTTGTCTGAGTGGTTGAAGTGCAAACTGAATATTGTTAATTACATTTCATAATTGCAGCAGGAAAATGTCAGTTCGTGTGTTAGTGATTAAAAGCTAGTATTGATCTGTTCATTACTTCCGTAATTTTGTGGCATTCACAAAAGAGATGTTTCTCAGGCTGATAAAGAACTATGGAAAACAAGTGGTTTCTGATCTTTGAGGATGTTTCCTTATGATTGCACTTCAGCAGACTAGGTGGGTTTAAAAGATGAGATGTTAAGAGCTCTTCATGGTGTTTTGTCCCCTTAATTTAATCCCTTTCCTAAGTAAATAGTTACATAAATGTTAAGGTAGCTGAAGGTGGTACCTGTTCCCCTGAGGGCACTGGTATATATTTGTTGGGAGTACTGATGATTGCTCCTAGGAACAATTCTGTTGATAGTGGAGAGGATGCATTTTTATTGAATTCACACTGTTTGCCTCTGCTTTTTTCATTGCTTAGAAGGGCCATTGGAACATACACTATCTAGTCCTTCCTGGAGAAAAAGTCGTGACTTTCGTCTAGCAAGTGTTTTAGTTTTAACGTTTTCCCATATGTTCTGGATGTGGGATTGGAGTATTGCTTCTGACTTTCATTATAATATTATCTGTGGTTTTAATACCCAGAATACCTCATGGTAGTATTATCTGTGGTTTCACTACACAATGTCCTTCTCTCTTAGTTTGATAACAGAGATTTACTTTGAAACACTACGTTTTTTTATTTTAACAGTAAACTAAAAATAGGATAATTTTCTGTTGCTTGATATTGTGCAGTTATTTTTAATTTATTTTAGGTATGTTTTTAATTATAAATGTGTTTTCAGACCAACAGAATTATTCTAGTAATTGTAGGCAGTGCAGGAGAAATACAGTGTAATAGATGTTATTCATTACATCTGACCCTCTCCAGCTCACATATGCCAGAAGTATTAGTTCTGCTGCAGTGTTGTTTAAGTGCTCTGCTATGGGATCTTTTTTGTTGGTGATATAATTTTATCTGTAATACGTAATATTAGTAATATCTTAAGGACTTGTAGATTTGCTTTCAAAGCTTTAGAGTTATAAAGTTTGTTCACGTTTTCTCTACATGGTGAGTTTTGGTAAAGTGTATTAAAATTTAGATCTCTGTAACTTGATGCCATTAAAATTGCTTTTTGCATCATAAATACTTAAGTACAGATTCTGTACTATAATCATAGAATAATAGAATGGCCTGGGTTGAAAAGGACCTTAAAGATCATCTA
>NW_010108141.1:896-1290 GCF_000699245.1 Pterocles gutturalis | reverse complement strand
TTTCCACCCCCGGTGGTCCCCCAGCCACTAGAGCAGGCTGCCCGGGGCCCCATCCAGCCTGGCCTTGGAATGCCCCCAGGGATGGGGCATCCACAGCTTCTCTGGGCAGCCTGTTCCAGTGCCTCACCACCCTCTGAGTGAAAAATTTCCACCTAATATCTAACCTAAATCTCCCGTCTCTTAGTTTCAAACTATTCCCCCTCGTGCTGCCACTATCAACCCCTGTAAACAGTTGCTCCCCCTCCTGTTTATAGGCTCCCTTCAGGTACTGGAAGGCCACAATGAGGTCCCTCTGGAGCCTTCTCTTCTGCAAGCTAAACAAGCCCAGTTCCCTCAACATTTCTTCGTAGGAGAGGTGCTCCAGCCCTCTGATCATCTTTGTGGCCCTCCTCTG
>NW_010108141.1:0-207 GCF_000699245.1 Pterocles gutturalis | reverse complement strand
CCCTCCCTTTGTCCCCCTCTGCTGTCCCTCCTTCACAGAGGGCCACCAGATTGGTCAGGCCATTGGTGAAGCCATATTGTCTGTCTTGGGTCACCTCTTGGTCTTGTGCATGTCTTATCATGGCTTCGAGGAGGATCTGCTCCATGATCTTCCCAGGCACAGAAGTGAGGCTCACTGGCCTGCAGTTCCCTGGGTCTTCTTTTCTCC
>NW_010108140.1:2905-19805 GCF_000699245.1 Pterocles gutturalis | reverse complement strand
ACGTTCTGTGATTCTGTGATTCTGTGACTCTAGAGATGGGAGATGGACAAATATCCAGATTTACTGAGACTGAAGTTTCTTGTTTGTTCACTAACTGCCATACTGGATACATAATTTTAATCTCTGTTCTAAAGTACTCCCTTCCCTAACCAAGGATTTGGTATGAGGTTTTGTTCAGAGAAGTCCTGATCCAGAGAAGAAAGGCATTTGAGAAGCATATTGAAGCACATTGAAGAGTTTCTGACCACACAGACAGAGCACTGAGCTAATGAAATGTGGCAAGAGTTACGGAGATGAAGTTTTAAGTATGAAATTGAAGTTTGTCCTTTAGTTGCAACAGTGCTATAGCTGAGTGTCAGGGCTCCACCTGTATGCCCACCCAGCACCCTTAAGTCTTGAATTCCCTGGGTGGTCTAGGAGCAACCCAGCTCGTCATCTGCATCGATGATTTACATTTATTTGAAACAATGGACTGACTTGAGACAAGGCAATTGACTGGACTTCCAGCCACCTTCACAATTAAAAATTTGACTTTCACAGAAGCTCTCCAGGTAGGAATGAACAGTTCTAGAGATTTCCCCAGACAGCTCCTGCTGTCCCTATAGCAATTTATATGTGTGTTGATTAACATTCTGGGTGGTGAATCTGCTTGAGAGACTCCCTTACATGTTTCCTGCTGCAGAATTGACCAAACTTTACAGAGACATTTGTAAACAGGCAGTAGAAACTGTTCCTGTACATGCAAAGTCACACAGGACCTTTGTATATACTTATGACTGTTAGGAGATGTTTTGTGTAGGGTATAAGATAATCCATAGGAATGCATCATACGCATGCTGGAATGGTCACACAACACCACAGGCCAGTTAGATTATCTAAGAATTGAGTAAAACGGTGGTTTAAGAAGCTGTATTGCATGATCCAGTTAAGGTGTCATTGCAAAGACCTCTTGCAATGGCAACTCCTGCTGCCATCTCAGCAACAATCAGCTGTCCTGTTTGAGAGATCTAATTCACCATGTGAGTGTTACCCTGGGCACAGACTTCAAGAAGCTATTTCTTTGTATCTAATACTCTTCAGTGTCTGTGCAAAACAAATCCTGGGCTGTTAGGACATACCATGCCCTGCAGTTAGGAGGAGTTCTAGGGACATTCCTTCAGTGCCTAGAGACAAGAAGTTGGAAGAACTTAAGAAATTAATCTTCAAAATCTTGTGTTCCTCAGAAAACGTACTCTTGGAGATGGCATGCTCCTACTTGACTTGGAAGCTCTCTCAGTGCTTCAAATGTGACTTCTGTTTATCACTTTTCTGTGAAAGTAGGTGACTACTCTGTGAAAACAGAAGTCCACCGTGATGCAAAGAGGAATGACTAGGTGAGCTATAAACTTATATATATACATATATCACACAAGGACTGGTTTGGGTTTTTTTTCAGTGTAAAGCATGACAACCAAGTTACCCGACTTAAAAGTGATACTACTGTTGCTTCCCCAGTGGTGGTGCTTACTGGTCAAAGCAGTTATCACCAGCAGTGGAGATTTGGCATTGATCCTTAGCCTGCAGATGCCCTGTCTCAGGGCATACCCTGTGCCAGCTGGGCTGCTGTGCATCCAGGAATGAGACTGGAAAGAAAGAAGACAAGGCAGTGCCCGGCTCTGGAGGCACAGAGAGAAAGGAGAGGGGACCTGGAAGTCAGGCAAAGATTGAATTATTCTCTGATGTGCTCTGAACTACCAATGCATTTTACATTAGGTAATAATGAGATGAACATTGAAAGCTAATGAGGGAGGTGAGAACCCAGGTTACGCTTGTCCTTCATCCATTACATTCCTCTAGGAAGAATGAGCCATGCTTGGTTAGGCCACTACAGTGAGCAGAAGGCTCTGTGCTCTGTACCCTGAGCGGGTAGATACTCCAAAGTCCAGAAAAAGAGAAGTGCTCAGACTCATGCTATCCACAGGATTTTATACTGGCCAGCCACCAAGCCCTTGTGTGGCATTCGGGGTTACCCTGGGAAGTGTCTAATTCTTTTCTTGGAGAATATGGACATTACATACATAACTTCAGTTCTTTGATTCACCCTGCCGAGACCAGACTTTGTAATGCCTGTAAGAAGTGCATATACAGGAACTTTGGATCTCATCCTCGCATCATTTAAGTGTGCATTTCCCCTTTGCTTTCAACTGCAGAGGAGTATATCAGCCCTGTTTTCTACTTGCAAGGCATGTGTTCATTCATTTTGATTCACTGTGGTCAAGTTACAAGATCTTAAGAAACACCCTCATCTCTTCTACTAAGCCATCTATTTAAATCAGTGAAAATAAATTTTAATAAACATTGATATTTTCCTGAGTTTATGATTTCTTTTAACAAGCAATTTTCCTGTGATCTTTGAGTTATTGCCTCTAATAGATGGCTTCCCTCTTGTCAGGGCTGATTCTATCTCAAAATGTATTAATCTAACCCACATGTACGCTGTAGTTAAATGTATCTTGGCAGACATCCACCACTGGAATCAGTGCTGAACACCACTGAGTATTTTTCTAATTGGACATAAAATTCATAGTTTTATCATATGATTCTTCACTATACAGTCTGTCCAATTAGATTTAATGAGCTCATTTTCAGGACAAGTTGACCAAACCAGTGCTATTGCTAATTTATAGAGGCTATGGAAGAAGTTACTTGATTAATTTATTTCCTAAATTAAAACTTTCTAGGAAATATTGTTGCTTCTTTTTCTTTTAGCACATGAATATACAAAAGCCTAATTTTGGAAATAAAATGTTTTCCAAGTGTGTAATTTCCAATGACTGTTGTAATATCTTTGTTTTTTTCTTGCAAATATTTTGGCAACAAAGACAAGTCTGGCATATTCTTATATCATATTGATAAAACCAAGCTAAGTAGCATGATGACTGTTGTTGGTTGACCCTGGCTGGATGCCAGGTGCCCACCAAAGCTGCTCTATCACTCCCTCTCCCAAGCTGGACAGGAGAGAGAAAATATAACAAAAGGCTTGTGGGTTGAGATAGGGACAGGGAGAGATCACTCCGCAACTACTATCACGGGCAAAACAGACTCGACCTGGGGAAAAAATAATTATTTATTACCAATCAAATCAGAGTAGAATAATGAGAAATAAAACTAAATCTTAAAAACACCTCTTCACCACCCCTCCCTTCCTTTCAGGCTGAACTTGACTCCCAAATTCTCTACCTCCTCCCCAGCAACACAGAGGGATGGGGAATGAGGGGTTGTGGTCAGTTCATCACATTTTGCTCCTCGGGGGGAGGATTCCTCACACTCTTCCTCTGCTCCAGCCTGAGGTCCCTCCCACAGCAGACAGTCCTCCATGAACTTCTCCAATGTGAGTCCTTTCCACGGGCGGCAGTCCTTCACGAACTGCTCCAGCGTGGGTCCCTCCCATGGGGTGCAGTCCTTCAGGAACAGACTGCTCCAGTGTGGGTCCCCCACAGGCTCACAGGTCCTGCCAGCAAACCTGCTCCAATGTGGGCTCCTCTCTCCATGGGTCCACAGTTCCTGCCAGATGCCTGCTCCAGCACAGGCTTCCCACAGGGTCACAGCCTCCTTCAGGTGTATCCACCTGCTCTGGCGTGGGGTCCTCCCTGGGCTTCAGGTGGATCTCTGCTCCATCATTACCCTCCATGGCTGCAGGGGCACAGCTGCCTCACCATGGGCTGCACCAGGGGCTGCAGGGGAACCTCTGCTCCAGTGCCTGGAGCACCTCCTCCCCCTCCTTCTTCTCTGACCTTGGTGTCTGCAGAGTTTTTATCTACCAAAATCTTGCCACACAAACCCGACACAATGACTGAGGAATCAGTAGCAGTGTAGCTATCACAGCATGAATTGAACAAACCAGCTTGAAATCCTGTGTAAATACTTGGCAGCTGGCACCCAAGCTGCTCTAGCTACACTGCCAGCTCAAGAGCTCAGTGTAATTCTTGGTTAATACAGAACTGGTTTAACAATGTTTTTCTCTGGAAAAATTGTCTCACTGGACACAGTCATGCTGGCTAGGACAGAACGAAGCTTCAGCCATTACTGTCTGAATTAATTCAACCTTCCAAGGTACACAAACCTGAGCTAGTCCACATGGGAAAGCTGTGTACTACAGATCTAATTCAAGGATCATAGTTGAACCTCTGGAAAAATTAGAGTATAGAAAACAACACAGAGGAAGGACTTCATTTGGCCTCCTCATCACTGCAGCACTAGCAGAGGGGATAGCAAAGCAGATTGGTAAGATGCAACACAAAATGTCAGTGTTAACATGCAGTTGAGAGGAGTGGTATTTGGAAAAAAAAAGGACATCCAAACACTTGAGAGAGTCATTCACAAGGAAGGGTTCTCTAACAAGCTGATGCTGATGTGGTACCCTTCTGTCTTCTACCTTTCATCTACTGTCAGTGGACAGATGATGGGAGCTGGTAGGCCAAGGTTCTCTTTCCAGTTGCGAGAGGAGGGATGAGAGCAGCTCCATTGGATGGCTGCTGCTGGAAATGGCAGCCCCACTCCCACCCTTCTCTCCCCTGTGCTCGGCTGCATGGCTTCTTCCCACCTCATTCACTGGATGATTTGTTTACGCGAGTCACTTGTCCTAGTGGGATCACTTTCCACAGCTGCAAAAGGGGAACAATACACCCATTTTTGAAAAATGCATTGAGAACTATCAGCATGAACCCCAGAGCAGGAGTGGAAATTATTGTTGCCCCTGCTTGCTTTGTGGCAGCGTCCCAGGCCATGACTGCTTCATGAGTTGCTGGTTCTGAGTTATTAAGAACTAAACAGTTACAGTCCTGTTGCATTTCATAGACATATACTAAGGCTTTCATGCCTGGTATCCCTGCTACTTCTTACAAAGATGTTTCTCATTTATATACAGAAATAACGAGACAGAAAATGTTGAAAGGATTGACTGAAAGCTGCAGATAACTTCTGGCAATAATTATTTATCTGTCCACCATTTTGTCTGTATATATTGTATTCTTTCTCAGTGTATATATAACAACAAATTACTTAGCAGAATTCAAGCTGCTTATTTTAAATGCTCTCTTTTGACCTGTAAACAAACAAGCAGCATAGTGGAGGACATATGCACATTTTACACTTAGTAATCTTTCGGTGTTAATTTATTTAGATGCATCTGGTTGCTTTCCTAATGGAATAGACCAGTCTTCCTTCCCTAATTAAAGTAGTCATGGGAAAAATTGCTCGACGTGCTATAATGAAAGCCAATATCTTTATGATTTGTCTTTAGCAGAGTGGGTTAATCATGAGTACCTTGTGTGTTAAGTGTTTCTTTCACCTGTAGAGCGCAAATTTTGCCCTAGCAATGACAATCTATTAGCATTTTACACAGTGAAGAGTCAACATCAACTAAATACCCTTGCCATATCCCCCAAGGGAGGAGAATGTCATTAACCTCTTTTATAGATAAGGAAACAACATCGGATTAGCATTGTAACTCCATTGACTTCTGTGGAGTTCTTCCAGATTTACACCAGCAGAAATAAGACTAACACGAGTCCTCTAAAAGAAGAAGCCATTTGCTCATGGTTATCTAGTCACAAAGCTGCATTCTCAGGATTAGAAACTGAAGGCATCCACATTTTCTTTGCTGTTATAAGTTGACTTTCTACTGAAATAGCATTTATAAACCTTTAGCTAGGATAATTTTTAAAAAAACCACACCACCACAGAATCTTACATTGTTCTCCCACTTGTGTCTAGAAATAATTGCCCTGTGTCTAGAAAGGTCTGCATCCTGTGGAGATAAATTAAAAAGAATAAATTATTTTTATGAACTTCTACTTGCCCAGAAATGTGAATGTTTTTCTGGATAAATTTAATAGCAGCAAAGAATAATGGGCTTCCAAAGATTGCCAATGAACAAAGAATGTAAGTTAAAAGCCTTTTTATATGCAAATATTTCACTGTGTTTGGGGTTTTTCTTCTATTTTTTTCCTTTCTCTTTTTTTTTGAAAGCAAAAGCACAATGGGACATTGGTTATTTCAATTTACATATGAATACTCAGAATTAATTTTCCACTTACAGTTATTCCAGAGTCCTGGTGGTACCTGTCAGCATTTGAGGTCTGGAGTAAAATGGGAGTCTGCTGACTTCTCTAGACGGAGTGCTCTGCAGAAATTAGGAGTCTACACTATTTCTGCCAAAATAGAAAATATTTTTGCAGGATAGGTGTTCATTCTCCAGTAAGTGGTGGCAACAGCATTATTTCTGAAGCAGTATGGCTTGAAAACACTTACAAATAAAACTATCATGTCTCCTAGTTAAATTATTTCTAATGTATCCATTATAAAAATGCTTAACTGTCAGCTACAATATACTCACTGCAAGTCTGGGAATTAGAGCTGGAATTCAGCCTTACACAGAGGATCATTCAGATTTTAGCAGAACTCTAGAGATTGTAGTCCATTTCCAAAAATTTGCAGAGATGAGAATCAGAGGTCGAGCAAACCCTACTAATCTCAAAAATCAAAGGCAGCATTTTTAAAAGGATGGATTGATTATTTATAGTAGTGTGTAAGTAACCATCATTGTTAAATTACCAAAATATTCACTAATAACTAATATTCAAAACTTTAATTTGCAAAGGGAATTTGGAAAATACTTATCACTGTTTCATTATTTCTATTATTCACAAGTGCTGCTATTCTTTCTCTCTCAGAGATGCCTCTTTCCTAATACAGCTTATCATCAGGTGTGATTTTTATCTGTCTCACATGGCAGCACTTGAATGCCTGAGAGATGCTGGCAAGTCTGCGAGGTTTTGTGTGGGAAAACTTTTCCTTTGTAAACAGTAATAACAACCTTCCTGTACAATAAATTAGAAAGCCTGTGGATTTCCTGGTTCTTGAACTGTATTACCAAATAGACATGAAGGTGAATTCTATTTCATTGGCTGATGTTTGCTTATTTAAGGTAAGGCATATTCGCCTTTATTTTAAATCTATTGCACTAGTAAAACACAAGAGGGTTTAGATGCTAAAAGCTGAGATACAGACAATGAGATGCATTCTCTCTAGGGAAAATCTATGATTTAAATATGGATCTGTAGTCTTACATGGGGAGGATGTGTCCCCATCCCACTGTCCCTTCTCTGCCTTCTCCCCCATACCAGTCACAGAGCCACAGGGAGAGAGGCTATTCTTTTTCAGGGTCGCTGTATCACCAGATTTGCAGTGTGAATAACTTAGCAGGGGCTTACATTCACCCACATTTAAAGCACTCAGCCTCCTGTTAAGGTTGGTTCCTAGCAGAGGCTTGTCATAATACCAAATGGCAAGTCAGTCTGGGATATGACAGGATCAGGCCAGTGCTTAACCAAGTGTATAGACTTCCGATTCCTTCTGAATTGCCCTCTCTTAGTTGTCCTTGTGGCTTTCAAAACCATGGAGCAGAAACATGGAGAGGAAAATGCATGCTAGCAAGGTGAGCTTACAGGATATACATTGTGAATTCCCTACAAAACACGGTATAAAGTGCTGTAAGATGGTTGTTCGCACAACTACTGCAGCAGTGGCGAAATGAAACTGCACAGCTGTAACACTGCAGATGTGCTCCCAGTCTCTGATACCTCACCATTCATGAAAAATTTGTTTTGACAACAAAAGATGCCTAGGAGCCTGGAACACTTCTAGGATAAAGTAGTGCTCCCAGTTCAGGAGCAAGAATTTTCACGTGTTCCCTCTCTTCAGAGAGTTTGGTGGCTGCTGTGCCACGAACCTTTGTGTCTCTGCCACAGACCTTTTTTGGGGGGGACTTGAACAAACCGAACAAGGATTGCTCCAACTCCTTCTGTAGTCAATGGGAACAACTCCAGTTGACTTCAGTCTGACTAGTTCAGGCATTTTATCTCCCTGAACGTATTTCCATTTGAACAATTGATATTACCAGAGAAAAGGAGGGTGACATGAATCTATTTCCAAACAAAAGAGATTTACGGCCCAGTTGGAATTACAGAACATTTATTTTCTTTAAAGTTAATGAGCAGCATTATCCAATAATAATTGTATCTTATGCTTTTCATAAAGCTCTTAAGGCATTTCATAATCAATTAACAGCTCAAGCACGTCATCATTACAGAACATTTTGCAATAATCCATTAGGAATTAATGTAGAGTGAGCCTTCCACCTTCGCTAAACAAACCGCTACACAGCTAGGATTCACGCCAAGCAGACAGGCTTCAAATTTTCAAATTACTATTATACATTCCCTGCAAGCATATTGCCAGGATTTTCTATCTGCCTCCTCCCCAACACCTGCAAATTTTTTCATGTTTAGCCATTTCTCTGTACTCTGGTGAGATTAATAAAATCCAGTGTTTCTGTGCTGCATTACCTTTAATTCCAATATTTAGGATAAGATGGATCACAGAAAATGCAATATGGAGTAGGTATACTGCTGTATTGAAAATCAGTCCTTAGAGTGACTTCATGTATTTCTGAAGTCTTTCTTAACACCCCTGTGAGTGAGACACCCAAATAAGCTTTTGCTGCCTCTTCTTAAATCTTGCTAGTCCTATTTTTTCCAGTTAATAGTTCTGGACATATCTCTACCTCCTCAGATCAAACACAGCAAAGAGAGAGAGAGAGCACCTATGTAGGTTTTTCCAGGCTGTTGTCAGACCATCAGTTAAGTGCCTGGCTCTCACAGCTATTTTAGGGCAGCAGTAATGAAATCAGGCTCCTTATACTCCAGAGATAATGTCTGGATCTAAAATTCAAGCTTGCACTTACACAGCTCCCTCACCTGGCAATAGCAGGCTATTCCCTCTCCACCTAAGGTATTTGTGGCTTTCCACGCTCATCTTCTGCCCAGCAACAGTTTGTCCCTTCCTATCTGCAGCAACAGTCTAATGTAAGCATCTTGCCCTGAGATCAGCAGCAGGAACTTACAGAATGATTTACAAGGAAAAAAAAAAAAAAGCCTCTTCTTCAAAGATTAAAACTCCTTCAGATGTCTGACATTGGGCCCCCACACTGACAGCATCACACAGGATGTAACTTTTAAGCCGTTTAAGTGAGACATGTTTTTGTTTTACAAAGACAGCACACAGTCTATTATTAATCTTTTGCATGAGAGACATGGCAGTTTCCCCACTGTTATGCCAGACAATATGGTTTGATTGCTTCTGCCTCCTGTCAAGTCTCCAACTGGAAATGTGTAATATGAAATGAAGTGCTGCAAAACAGATAAGGATGTGCGGAGGTAGTTAAAACAATACTGGGGTAATTAAGGATCAGGTATCTATACTAGAAACAAAATAAGCCCACTGTTTGGATGGTTTGATTAACACTGCAGGACTGTAAGGCTACCGATGACACATACTCTGTACAAAGTGGAAGGAGAAAAACCATCTTAAAATAGGAAAGTTTGACACTAAATGGTGCACCCTGGGAATATTTAATTTATTTAAAGGTTTTCAGGAAAGATTCTCCTCCAAGCAGAAACAGGACTAGAAAATGGTTCTTGCAGCAGCTATAGCAGCAAGTTATATAGCGAGAGGCCACTCTGATCTTTTTGCTAACATGTACTGCATCGTTATTATGCACTGAGACCTGTGGCAAATGTAAGCAATAACGAAGGAGACTGAATGCCAGTGGCAGAAAAAACTAGCAGCAACTGACTACATAAAACATGAGGAATTCCCCCTGTGCACGCCATGTTAAAAACAAACAAACAAACAAACAAACAAAAAAAACCCATGAGCTCCTTCTTTCCCTTCACCAAAAAATGATGAAGTGCTGCCTGGAAGAGCAGTGCTGAACCATGAATTGCTCTTATTAATGCTGTGTCATGCAACTTCAAGAAACAACCTGCTTTGATCCAGAAGGCATCAGAATCCAAGCTTAGTGCTAGGTGTCTGATCTGTAAATCCTGTTCTTTTGCATCTCTTTTAGAGATTACATTTGCCCCTGGTACCCTGTAACCTTACAAGGATCAGTCCCCTCCTGTGTCCAGCTGCACTTCCTTGACTATCAAAGAGAGTAACTAATTCCTGAGTCTTTAGTTCTGTATTACAAAGTAATTATAACCCTTCCTTGGAGAAGAAATACAGCCTGTGCACAATCGCTAAGTTACACCCACAGCTGTGCAGTGTATGTGTGAAAACAGGAAGGGGTGGAAGCCTAGATTCCCATTGGCTTCAAACTAAATATATGACCAATAAAGGAAACAAAATCTCCTTCAAAAAGATTAAGGAAAAATGAATGAAACAATTCCCTCCAAAAGACATATTGCCTCTCTTTCTTTTCCCTCCTGCTAATCATGCCTTTTCTTGTACGCAGTCATCATCTATCTTTTCGATGAAGGAGATATTCATGCAGTGTAGCCTCGCTCAAGCTGAGAATATTCCTACTTTATTTCCCAAAGTGAATGTATCAATTGAACCAACTCATCAACTGGAAATTGCTGTGCATGAGCCAACCCCAGCTTTCTGTGTTGGCAACTGAATGATGCACATTGCTGACAAGCTCGACAAAACAGGCCATTTCACAGTTGTGAGCTGCAGAGTGATTGAGCCGGTGTAGATTTCCAGCGGTATGCTTTCCTAAAGAGCTACTGCTTCGCATTCCTCTCGTGACACAGCAAGCATTAGGGACACTCTACCCTCACTCCTTCTGCATGAAAAAAAAAAATACTGCAGTGATTATTTCTAAATAATGATTAACACCAGAGGAAGGCATATTAATATCAGCAGTGGTCTTGTGCTAGTGTACTGCTAGGAGGCTGCTTAGATTAGGTTCAAGGCTAAACTCTGCTGGGCCTGCTGGATGCTCCTGATAAGTGTTTTACCTAACAGCTCCCTGATAAGGATCCGAGTTTGAATGCAGTCCAGGACACAAGTGCCCCACAGTTGCTTCTTTTGCCTTACAGGTTTGAGCTTGTTTTCCCATGGAAGTGCCATAATGTCCAAGTTATAGAGCACTCTGGATGTCTCTCTCCACCACATTTGCTGTAGCTGTTCCACTCTGCGTGGAATAATTAACATTCACAGGGACCTGAGAGAGCATGGCTTGTAACTTAGTGACTAAGGCAGGCATCTGGAGAGGGGATGGGGTTTCTTGTCTGTTCTCCAGGGAGCATATGAGTTTTAATTTACCAAGTCTGTGATTGAAAAGTTAAGATGAATGCTAGGCAGGCAATGCACAACAACACAGACTTAGATTTGTCATAACACTACTCAAAGATGAGTTGCTGGGGTAAAGGAGCATCTTTACCACTCGCTTCTCCAATGTGGATTCTGGTGCCTTCTGAAGTGACTTTAAACCGTGATCAGTGCAACACGCCAGGGTAATCCACATTTTTGTAGGATCAAATGCAACAGCACATGTGCAGTGCGACGGAGGAGTAACTTCCTCCAACTACAACTAATCAAGAAGAACCAGGCAGCTACACGCTCCTTGAATGCACAGAGGGTTGTTCAATCATTTAAATCAGCTCCCAATACAACAAAGTCAGGATATGGCAAGCTTCAGTAGGTCTCTAAGATGAAGAGAAACCTATTTCCAGTTATTGGGTTTTTTTTAATGATCGTGACACACAACACTTCGCAAAAATGATTGATTCAACCTTCAGAAATTAGTAGAAGATTCCTATTGATTTCAGAGGGTGACAGAAATTGCCCACTCCAAACCAGCAGTCTTCACCTTTGAGAATCAGCGATAAACTAGACCAGTCATACTTTTAAATCTAAACAATCTTCCTTGGAAAGTGCCATTTTTACAGAAGTAGGGGCTTTATGCGAAACTTCTATTTCAAAACAATTGCTATTAAGAAATAGTGAAAATCTTCCTCTTTCAGTATTCTCCAAATAAGAAATGTTGATTTTTAAATTCAATATTGTTCGTGATTTAATGGCAAAGTTCATATAAAATACGCTTAAATTGAAACAAAATAGTTGGAATAGATTAACGTAAAACATGGGAACTCATCTAAAATGAAATTTATTTTTAGTTAACAACTTAACAGGGACAAGTCTCATCCCACTCATCTCCCTGCACCTCAAAAAAAGAAGCAGCAGCTTTTGTTCCACCTGGAATAAGGAAAACTTCTGTCCTGTTGGGAATAAGAAGAACTTATTTCAAGATTTTCGCACACTGAAAAAAAATATATCTCAGCTAACTCCACTAAATAGACTACTGTATCTCAAAGCTGTAAATACAGTTTGCAGATCTTGCATCTGGTTTTTGTTTACAGTGATGGTAAGATATCTGTATAGGTAAGTCAGGTTTTCCATGACAACAGTGTGTACTTCTAAATTTCTAGCTAGTGGTGGTTCTTGAAAACACAGCAATAAGAGAATAAAGAAGAACCTTACAGAAAAAAACAGCAAGGATCTGAAGAGGCAGAATTAGGTAATGCACAGAGTAGCTGAGTTTGTTCAAGTAGGTAATTGTATTAGTATTGACTCAGTGTAACCATCTCTCTTTCATAAACGAACGCTTTGCATGACTGGTTTTCTGTGAGTATAAATGCTTTGGATTTTTTCTTGTTATTGAATGTTATACAAAAAGCCCCAGCTACACAGATGGAGGTGAAGAGAGCTAATCCCTAATATTTTATATGAGAGGAGGTATGAAACATACATAGCAGTGAATCCAAATGTAACTAGAGATTATTTGAACTGCTAAGGTGCATAATCATGCTGATCTCCACTGGAAAAAGATTCAAAGCCAGAACTCTGAATCTGAAGCCGTCAGGAACATACTATTTCAAACACCCCCATCCCTGACTGTGAGCTTCCATGTGGGTCCAGTTTCAAAACATAATTTTATGGCCACCTCATCTTTGTGACGTTGCCACTGCAGTCCCTGCTCATGCTGCGTAGCAGCTATTCGTGCAAGTTATTAGACTGAGGGAGAAGAGGGTAAGGGTATCTCCCCCCTTCACATCTCACAACGCTGCAAAAAAAGTGCAAGATATATATCTTTGCATTATGAATATAAAACCTTGGGGGAAAAAAAAGAATGGTTATGAACTTGGCCTCTGGGATCCACAGGACTAAATTGATAAGAACGTCCACAGATGTAATATTAGGTATTCTGTCCACGGATACAATGTGAACTTTGGAATTGAGCCCAGAAAGAATTGCTGATACAAGACAGAGTTCCTTATGCTTCTCCTAAAATCTCGAAGTCTGGTATTAATAAATAAAAAGGTTTTTAGGCTAGAATTAAACTTGCATTGTTTTATGAGGGACAGTTCTTTATTGCCTAGTTCAATTCGCGTGACAATATAACCCTCAGACTCTGCCCAAGCTTTTGAGAAATGTGGTAGCTGGGAAGGTCTTTACGGTCATGTCACGAACTTCTTTTCAGTAGGAGGTAAAGAGGAACCATTCTCTTTTTATCATGTCATATATGAAAATGTCTTATAGCGATATCATTAGTGATATCACTGGAACCAGCTGAGCTACAGCAAGAACCTGCTCCACTCCTCCACCCAAATGTAACCATAATCCCCTGACCTCTTCCTTCTGACAAACACATACGTCCTCCTTAAGGTCAAAGCCTGACTGATCTCTCTTCCTAGGCCCAAATCTGGCTTGTGAACAAGACATCCCAGCCAGACAGACTAAAAT
Source organism: Pterocles gutturalis (assembly GCF_000699245.1). Lineage (NCBI taxonomy): Eukaryota > Metazoa > Chordata > Aves > Pterocliformes > Pteroclidae > Pterocles > Pterocles gutturalis. Next base: position 6,173 of record NW_010108140.1, on the reverse strand, counting down.
CTCCACCCTCTCTAACCACCAGTCCACACAATCCAGCATCTCACTTTTGATGGTTTTGACGGAGGAGAAGATAAATAAAAGTACATCTGTCCAGTTCTGCCCATGCAAGTGAGGGGGCAAAAACATCCTAACCACTTCAGGAAATACCTAGGCCCAAATCTGGCTTGTGAACAAGACATCCCAGCCAGACAGACTAAAATCTCCACCCTCTCTAACCACCAGTCCACACAATCCAGCATCTCACTTTTGATGGTTTTGACGGAGGAGAAGATAAATAAAAGTACATCTGTCCAGTTCTGCCCATGCAAGTGAGGGGGCAAAAACATCCTAACCACTTCAGGAAATCATCTGAAGTCCTCAGAGATGAGATTTAATTACACACATTGGCCTAATACAGAACTGCAAGTACTATATGCAAAGCAAGGACTAACGGACACAGTTCTGCTCACTGTGCCATGACTCGTGAAGAAAGGAAACACCTCACAGATTTGTAGTTCCTGAGACCAAAAGGAACCGCAGTGTCTCCAGCCCCTAACCTCAGCACATGGCCTGGAAATCTCTTCCAGATGATTAGTGCATATTTTGTAAAAAATATATTAACTCCTACTTTAAAAAGAACTAAGTTAACATGATCTATCACTTCCTTGTTAAGGCACCCTACTGTTTGATCATTCTCACAGGTTTCATTTCTTTTCAAGGTTGAATCTGCCCCACTCTGACTTAAAGCTTTTGGATTTTGCAACGTCATCAAACATGAAGGCCCATCACAAAGAATTATAGTGACGTCTATGTCAAAAAAGCACAGGACCCATCTTTCCACTAAACATGCTAAGCACAAAGCTGGATAATACTGCTATGTGATTTTTTAGCATTATCTGGGGATACCTACACCCCCTTTAATTATATTCTTTTACTTCCCCAGTCACTGTAACGCGATCACAAGGGAAGCAGGAGGAAGCAGAAGGCTCCATTATGTGCCAGAAAGAATAAAGGACATGCTGTAAACAATATCTGTGTGCCAAATGCTCCTGGATCTTTCAACAGATCATTGAGCAGTCAACAGCTCCGGTCTGGAATTAGGCTGATTGTTTAAAGTCCTCAACTGAATGAGCCTTTTGGATATCTGGCTGCTATGATTTAGCAAAAATATAAAAGAGATCACAGCATTAGTACATTTATATACATAAGGGAGGCAAATTATCTGCTGAAAGTCATGGCACTGCACGTCAAGAGATCACAGCATTAGTACATTTATATATATAAGGGAGGCAAATTGTCTGCTGAAAGTCATGGAACTGCACGTTAACTTTTAAAACTAAAAGCTTTTTACACTTAAGTTTCTCCAAAACATTTTGTCCTCTAGCACTGCAGACAACATCAACAGCAACAGAAGAAAGCTGATGGCTAGTGTGAGAATCTTCAAGGAAGTGACAGTAGGTGTTTGCCAGTTAAGTATATTTTTATGTCAAGAAGAAAAAATAGAAAATGTCGAACTGTACCTAAAAGTAACTACAAATGTGTAAGATAAACAGAATGAGTTTGCACTTGACTCTTTAAAAGTCTCACCTCTTCCTGTAAATAGTCAACTTCCTTCGATTCCTAAAAGATCAATAGGAGTTGAAAGCATTTAGTAACTTGCAGGAAGTTGCTCAGCACTACACCGTGGTGTTTATAGTACAGATTTTGAAAGCCTGGCTGGTGTGACAGGTTCTTCAGAAAGACATCTTGAAGCAAAGAAAATCTTTTCTCAAGCGTACATCTTCAAGGATAAGTCACATAACTGTTAATATATTTATGATGACTGAATGGGAAAATGTTACAGGTAGACATCAACTTTCAAAGCACCTGTGATTTAGAGAGCTGCAGGTGTGGCTTTTGTATATTTCATATAGTTTAGTGCCAAAAGAGGAGACGGCGTGAAGCATTTATATCAATAGTCTGTACTGAAGAACGCTTCACGTCCGTGACTTATCTTTCCATTTCTGCAAAACATGATACAGACGTAACTGTCTAATCTGACTTTTAGTCACAATATTTAGCTACCTGAAAGATAAAGTACAATGTAACACTATACATTTCTCCTCTTTCAGTCTTCCTCAGCTTTGGAACTGTGAGCCTTTGAAAGCAGATGACATACTCAATTATTATCAAGTAAATTTTTTATCTGTCATTTGATCACTTGCGACAGCAAATGAAATGTAAAAAGACTAAATGTGCATTACAGAATTAGCCTTCAAAATACAATAGTTATTGTAGTGTATCCAACGTACAAAACGTAAATTATCTCTCAGAAGTTTCTGAATAATATTTTATGCTTTTCAGATAAGATCAGCCTAAGTGCTGACGATGTCACATTTCTATAGTATCTTTCAGAATACTACACATTTTTTTTTAAGGAATTCTGATGTTCAAGAGTCCTGCTGGAGTTCTAGGGAAAAAGTAATGTCTTCGTGTGTTTCAGTCTTAGCTTCAAATGTTCATAGATGAATTTCTCCTTGTGTAAATCAATATAATTTCACTGATTTCCATGGATCTATGCCAAGTTAATAGCAGCTGATGAAGACAGCCTTTTGTTTTCTATCACAATTCACATTTTCTTCTACAGGTTATTTTAGACTTTACACCGAGCAAACCATTGTCACTGTGAGAGCGTTACCCAGACTTCAGAAGAAAAGAGTTCTGCAAACAGTGCAAACCACTGGTCAATATGGACCAGCTGTCTGTTTGAAGAACTTACTGCTTAGTTTGTAAAGTCAGAAGAACACACTGTGATAATTTACTCTCACTTTCTGTATAGAGAGGTCATCACAATTTCTGGGCTCAATTCTTGTGTGAACTACCGTAAGTTTTTTATGAAAGCATCCTGTCTCATTTTAGACATTACCAGTATTGCCACTTTTCCAGTCATACTGGATGAATATTACTCTCCCTATTTATATGCTTGCATGTTTTTAATCTCATTCTTAGTGTGAATATGTTGAGCTCTAACTTTCATCTGGGATCCTGAAGAGTCTGTTCCTTGAAGTCTTGCTCCCCACACAGGTACTTCCAGTTCACAGCTGATTTCGCTCCTCTTGTTCTACCATAGTTAGACAGAACTCCTGGAGTCCTTTTCCAGAAGAAAAAGAGGAATATAGTCTCTGGGACAGTTCAGGGAGTGACATCTATCATTAAGTCATCTCTGAGAATACAGATTAAGAGCCAGGTGGATTTCTCGTTTTTCAGAGACTACCAAACGACTTTCAGACAGTAATAACTGATGGTCACT
>NW_010108140.1:0-2879 GCF_000699245.1 Pterocles gutturalis | reverse complement strand
GAGGAAGGCATTCATTATCCATGACCTCAGGCACCATTGTTACCAGGACAAAAAATTTCTGGGCCTCACCTTTCACTACTGAAATTACTGAGAGTTTGTCTTTTACTTCACTGGCAACAGAGAAGTCTTATAAGATGGAATTAATTTCACCCTGCTTTAAATGTCTAAATCTGATCTACTTCTTATGTACTTTTTATAGTCTGTAAAACATAAATAGGCACTTCCATGGCACATCCCTCCTACCCAAAACTTGACAGATGAACATCACGTAGCTTGAGTGTTTCAGGTAACTGTATGGGAGATTTCCATGTTAAATCTCCATATTTAACATGAGAGAAAGAAGACTCTGATGATGTGATTCAGGGGAGGTCCTACAGGAGTATGGTATGAAGAGAGAATAAGGTAAACAAGAGCTCAGAGTAAATTTGAAGAAAGTGTGGAACCAAAGAGAAATCAAAGAAAGACAAAGGAGTTCTTGAGAAGCAAAGACACCAGCAAAACCCAGAGGTTTAACTGCACAGATGTGGGAAGGATTTGCTGTAAGAGAGCTGTGGCTCCAGCACCCTTTGGAGAAGAAGTCCACAACTGCTGGAGCCTGTGAAAATCACAAATCCAAAGAGACTCAGCAAACAACATTTGTTTCTTATTATCAGGAAATAATTTTCCAGTTGGGATATCATCTGGAAGGTTTTGTCACTGTAAGTTCTCAAGGAAGGAAAAAAAATATCTAGGGAAAGGTCCTTATAGAGTATATGTATATGCATCCACACCATTATATTTTGTATCTGAACTTGTAACTACTACCACAGCTATTGCTCTTCAGTTACTGTTTGTGTGGGATTTTTTTCTCTCCATACGCACACATATGTAAAAACATATGTATTTATTAAAAGACTAAGCTGCTACTGTCACAGAAGCAGGATACAACAAAAGGAAAAAATACTGAATTTGGTAATAGCATTTCCCATTCTTTTACAGTACTACATATAAAATCCACACATTCAAAGCAGGTTTACGGGGAGATTACTGCACACTGATATAGCTCAACCTGAAAAGACTCTTTTTCTAGATTAAAAATAAAATAATAAAGACTATAATATCATTATGGCAGCAGATTTTTACATCTACATCCAAAGGATGTGCAGGTTTATTAAAGAACAGTGCAATGTCTTAAAATGTGAACCGAACCTTTTACTGAGCTGTACTGCAGACTCCACTGCTGCAATCAATATTCCAAACAGCCCTATTTTTCTTGGATAAAAAACATATATATATATATATATCTCTGAGATTTGAGGAAACCAGGTGAATAAATCAATAGCTAAACAAAAATGCACTTAATCATATCTATTCTGGACAGCTGCAGATTGGAAAATCCTATGTGGTCCACGTATTGCCGTCTGCTTAAAGCTTAGAAACGAATCTGTGTTTCCTACATGACAATGTCCTATTGCTAGAGCACTGCTGAAGCTAGAGTGATTACAGCAACTATTAACATTGTGCCAGCCAGCATTAGGCAGATCTACTGCTCAAACTTAAGTTCAGGAATAGTTCGTTGTTAGAGTATTTTAACACAAATACGTAACTTAGTAACCAACAAATTATGTACTTTATAAGTGTAACAGCTTTACTGGAATATGTATGAAAGATTCACACATTCACTTTAACTTAAATCTACTGGGCCGCATTTTCTTACGTAGAGTCAGCCCAAGGAGGAATGTAATATATACACACTTTTTATCTTTCCTTAGTGGTTTTAAGCAGTGATCATTATTGGACATTTCTCATGGTGCTGCAGGTGATCATTAAACATACATAACAGCCCTACTAAACAATTACAGATCAATGCAAAAAACTTCTGTTCAAAGGTACATTTGTGCACAGAATGGCTGCTATGCTTAAAGGTGCTCCTTTACTTGACATTACTTCATAAAGCTCTTCGAGATAACCACAGTGAGAGAGATGTTTTAGAAAAAACACAATTTTATTTCTTCTCTGCTTTAGCCCTAAGCGGTTTTTTTTTTTATTTGAACATCAGCAACAGCGCTTCTTTACAACTTCAAAGTCAGATTCTAATCTCAAATTGGCAGTGCACTTTGGGATTAAAAATCTGCCCGCCACTGGAAGAAATAGATGTTTTCAGCAGAAAGAAGAGCAATAGGAGGTAACAACACGACAGTCTAGTACCACTCAATTAGAAGGTGTATTAAGGTTACACTAAGGTGCCTGACATGAATGCTCTTACAGGAAACACTTTAAGAAAGGCACGAGGAAAAGGACGACACCATGAAGCCAGGGAAGAGTTTTGTAGCTGTTAGTAACCTGCAGGAAGGGCGAGATTCCTCCCAACTGACCTTTTCAGTGAAAACCTCTGTGTCAGGCGCTCTGCAACCATGAAACCCGGGTAATGTCTTCTATTTTCAAAATGCGTATTCCTGAAAAAATGAAAATGCAAATAGATGTCTGAGACCTTTATATTTTCTGACAGTTTTTCTGTTCAGGAACACAGTGAGATCTCTTCTTCTCAGTAAGAAAGAAGACACCTCTGTGGTGGAGCCAGCCTGAACCATGGACCCTGGGGAGCAGCTACAGGTGTTCGGGGTCCTGCTGGTACCGAGACAGCAGCAGTCCGGGCTGGGGGTGACAGGGTTCCTCAGCAAGGTCCGTCCTCCCGCTGCCCCCAGTCGGCCCCTGTTCCTGGAGGATGCGGGGACCGCTCTCTGTTTTCATTTTAGGCCGATTATTGCAGGGTTTGGTCAACTCCACAAGCACTTCCAAGAAAGCAACTGCTGTTGGGATTTCACCTCCTTTGGCATTCCTCCTTCTCATTCCCCAACAAACGCAACACCACACGACTTGTAGCGGCGCTTTCCGTGCGG
>NW_010108139.1:19726-28587 GCF_000699245.1 Pterocles gutturalis | reverse complement strand
CATCCCATCAGGACCCATGGATTTATGGTCATGGAGACAGTGTGGGGAAGGGACATTTCCAGGGGCCAGGAGAGCTCCTGGAACAGCAGCAGCACCGAGCCTGATGCTCCTGCAGCAGGAGAACCAGAAGGTTCAGGACTGCAGGGCACTGTGCTCACTGCGGCCAGTCCTCTGCTCTCCTGGAGAAGCCAGGGGTAGGAAGCACGGATGGATGAAGCCATCTGTTCATTCCAGAAAAATGGTGTAATATTCTGATGCTCACATGTTTTTATTCACTCTTCATTCCCAACAGGGTCTGTTTGGGTTTGAGGGAGTCCCGGCTGTGCGAGCACTGCAGCACACAGGGCAGTGCCCGGTGGCAGGACACAGAACCGTCGGTACACCCGCACCAACAGCCTGGGGCTCTGCAGTGCACAGACTTTCTCATGGGTCTGATCGAAAGTACATTCTACTGAGAAAGCATCATTTATTTATAACCAAAACCCAAATTACATAGAGAGTACAAATACATGTACTGTGGCCTTGACAAAGTGGGTATCTCCTTGTCTTGGAGACACACTGTGTGGAGAGTGTCACCTGACGGGGACCAGGGGGTTGCTCTGAACACAGGCTTCAGGGATGTTTGCTTCCCGGTGTTTTGTGTGTTCACCCTAAGGAGTTAGTGGTGCTTTTGAGGTTGTTAAAGGGAAAACGTAGATGGCAGAAGTCTGTGTTCAACCTGATGCTACACTGCAGTTGCAAACGCACGTTGTCCCTCCGTGCATCACTTCACTACTCTCTGTCTCGAGCCCTGTGGACAAGCTGGAGGTGTGGGAGCTGCTGTGCATGCATCTGTCTTGCTCTGCACACAACCGTGGTGTGCCGTACCATGCAGGAGAGCCGAGTCTCCTGGAGGAGTGACACCGCGGCAGGCAGCCAAGCACAGCCCGTGTGCGTGGAGCACAGGCGTGCCTGGGGTTCCCGGGGGCTGCTGCGGACCCCTCACCGGCCACCCGGCCACCTGAGCACTGGGGTGGAGAAAGAGATGCATCCAAGTGAAGTTCAGACATATGGCAGCACTAGGTTAATTCGCGTTCAGCAAAAGCTGTCCTATCAAACTCCACAGAGCTGACTGTGGACCTGCTTTCTCAGGTTAAAGATGTGCTTTTTCATATGAGCTTTTCTCACACTATAGCCTCGGGACTGCTCTGCATTCATAGTTGTGCCCTCCCTTCTCAGCAGTTAACTTTCGCTTGTAGTTAAGATTGAACAGAAAAATCCAGAGGATTGGAGAAGAAGGAAAAAAGTCTAACTTCTGCTCTGCTTCCTGCCATAGTTCCCTATCATCTCACCAAAACTTTTCTTACTCTTGTTTGGACTGGTTTGACACTGGGATCGATCAGATGCTGCTGCCCTTAAATGTGGTGCACATCTGGAAATGCGACTGACATCAGCAGGGACCCTGCTGTCCTTCCCCCGCTCAACCCATCACAGGTACAGCACAGCCTGGGATCCTGATCGAGGTCCATCGGGGTGAGCGAGGCCGGGGTGACCGGCCCCTCTCACACCCTCACTGGGGCCAGGACCGGGGCAGGGTGGGCATGTCCGTGCTGGTGCTGGGCAGGGGACCGAAGGTGGGGGAGGCCAGGGTGGGCAGTGGTGGGAAGCACGATGTGCTGGGCTGGTGGGGCTGAAACGCTGGAAGAGGAACTGCATGAGCAGTGCCGGGTACGGCACCAGCACCAGCCTCCCCGGCGAGGCAGGCACGTACCACGGGGCACGCGATGTAATGGCTTGCAGCACTGACCGTGGGACCAGAGACACCTCACTTGGCTCTTCCCTTGCCCTGGCTGGGCAGCAGCTCTCTGGCAGACTGCCCAGCCCTGCCCAGCCCTGTGCAAGGCTCCCCAGGATCTGCGTGCACCCGTCGGGAGCCTGGGCAGGGAACCCCGTCCCAGCAGAGCTCCCGCATCCCGGCGTGCGGAGCGTGGGACGTGCTGGGGTCACCTCTGGCAGCCTTCAGCAGCACTGCAGCTTGCCTGTGCCTGGCCTCCAGCTCAGAGCTGGCAATAATGATCTCTTCTTATTTTATTTTGTTTCTTGCTGAAAAACCTCTCTGGGGAACACGCCTCTGTTGTGCCGTCTGACAACAGCTGTGAGATACCATCGGCAGAGGACCGGTGGATGGAGAGGCACATTTGCTGCGATTTCCTACTCCCATTAATAACGGCGTCTCTGCATCAGATGAATCTTACAACTGTTCTAAAAAATGTGCAGTGTGTGGCTCCCTGAAAAGAGATTAAGATTTACTGCTCTCCATTTCGATAACAGCTGATGAGGATAACGGGTTATCTCTGCAGGACACCGTACAGTTTTTACTCTCTCAGACTCTGTGGAGCGCCTCATTTTTATTTTCACATATATAACCAAATATGTCAGGAGAAGAGAAAGGGAAACACACAAATCATCCATATTTGAAACACAGTTATGACTCAAGTAAAGAAAAGTGTACAAATTCCAGATTGTTCTCAAGGAAAATTATGGGTATGTGTGCAGTAATGGAAGCTTTTGTATCTCAGGGTTTATGGTGAATATCTTTTTTTTCCCCATTTGCTGTTATCAGACAAGAACAGAAAACAATTAACTTCTAATAGTCCTTGAACCTCCTCTCTGAGGCTTCTCCATGTTTATTCTTTAAAGGCAGGATTTCACTACTGTGCAACAGGTGCCAGCCACAGATTTTGTTGCTGTGAAGGTGAAAACAATCCCTGTACCAGGAGAGTCTCGTCTCATCCCTGTTTAGAGCCTTTTCAGGTACTTTAAGGAGCATCTGGAATGGAAAGCCAGCAATTGTCACACAGCCATTTACTTCCCTTCCTCAGATATGTTTGTGTTTTTACTGGGTGCACGACTGCAGCCAGCTCCAGGGCAGCGGTGCTCGCCCGCACCAGCGGACCACCGGCTCTGGACTGGCACGAAAGCCCAACCTGCACAACCGGGCTCCGCGGGTTTTGTCTCCAAAAGGAAAGTTGTCCCTGGATGTGGTTTGGGAGGAGACAGGCAGGTGACAGAAACCTGTTTCTGAGGGCTGTGGTTTGGGTGTCCCGAGCCAGGGGACATCGGGAAGGGCAGGACCAGCCCCTCTCGTGCGGGTCAGCCCTGGACAACAGCCTTGTGCGGGACATGCCGCTGCCCTGGGCTTCCTGCCGCCTCGCTCAGCCTGGCCAGGACGCACACCGTGCCCCGTGTTGGCAGAAAATGACAGCTCAAAGTGGGTATGAAGTTGCTTAGACTACAATTTCCACAGATTTTTTTTTTTCCTGCTTTTTGGTGGGGTTGTGATTCGATGGGTTCAGTACAAGGCTTTGCACATCAGCCAGGAAAGATGCTCCCAGCATGGCAGCGCTGCCTCGCACACGTGGGATGCGGTGCACAGTGTCGGCATAGCGCAGGAGCAGACTTGGTGTGTGGGACAGGGACAGCGCGTTTAGCAGCTGGATGGTCCAGGGGTGCAGTCACAGCCAGAGATTGCACCAAGGGAACCCTGCAGGATGCTCTCCAGGCTTCATTAGGGTATAAACATAGACTAATTTTAAGTAAGTTAGTAAACTATCTTTTCTGTGCATTTTTCTTGTTAGGAATCCTGATGGAACGACAGAAGGAAAAAGGCAGAGATGAGACATTAAAATTACACGTTATACTAGGATGTTGCAAAAGAAACCAAAGTAAAAATGTGATTTCAAGAATGTTAAGCAATATATTCACCCTGCTGCGGGTGTGATCTTTCCTCCTCGATGCTGGTGACTCCAGCAGCCACCCCTCGTAACAAGTTCTGGTTTTGTCTGGAGCTCACGCAAGTCTTGGAACTTAATTACAGTTCTAATATTCCTGATAATGAATTTGAGCATAATTATGGAGTGGAGTGACTTCAGCAGTACCTCATGTGAGTACTGATCGCTCTCTACAAACGCCTGTGCTGGTTAACTGGAAATACAGCTCCTTCCGAGGGCCCTGGGCATCAGCGGGGTGTGGAGCTCAGCCCAGGCAGCCCCCCCCCCCCCGCCCCGGGCTGGGGGCTGCACCGGGGGCACATCGCCACGGCACGACAGAGGGATGCTGCCAGGGACCCTCCTCAGGCTGCCACTGGTGCCAGACTGCCAGCCTCGCACTGGGCTTTGGTGGGCAGCACTGGCAGCTGGGGGGTGCCCAGCCCCGGTCCTGGGGGCCTGCTGGGGTTCACACCGTGTGCACGCTGCTGAGTGCGGGGGTCCTGGGGGCTGGTGGCCTGGGACCCGCCCGACCACTACCCAGCCCTTCCTGGGACACGTTCAGTGTCGGGATGGATGGATGGAGGGAGGGAGGGAGGTATGGATGCTCTTCTGAATGATGTCTGATGGAGAGGAAGCAGATGTTGCAGCAGAACAGGGGGCTGAAGTGTTCAGAGGAGGCTCCGGCTGTCAAATGGGCCAGGCTAACTCAAACAGAGAGCCTGAATTTTACAGTATCTGCAAAGCTAATAAAATCAACAAAATTCTGTTCCTCCAGGCAAAAATAACATTGCTGCTTCTCTGCCTCCTTTTCATGTCTCATTTTGTGCTCGCAAGACATTCCAGGAGTCTGAGACATGACATTTCTCTTCATGTGGTCTCTGTCTTAAGGCAAAATTTAACTTCTGGGAAAGACGATTGATTTGAGAAGTTTTGCAAAGTTCAATACAAATGACAACCATTATTGAAACTAAAGCTTATGGGCTGCGTTGAATTAACGCAATATCCATATTGACATGTGTTTTTTTTCTTTCAAATAATTTAATAAAGTTCAGATCTCCTCTGAGAGAAACAATTAATTGAGACAAATGTTAATTAAGGAAAATTATTTTTCACAGCACAGTTTTTCTGATGAAATAATACTGAGAGAAATGACTGGAGTTTAACTTGATTAAAACTGGTGTCAGTGTTTGCACAGTCTCACAGTGTGTGCACTCCCTGTGCCCGGCGGAATGAGAATGTTGCTTAGTGATGATGCCGTTACGGACACCCACAATCAGCCCTTCTGCACTGTGACAAACGGGAGATACATATTTACATCTTTATGTTTACTTCATGGTTTTTTAAAATTTGAGGCTATTTGCTTGCCCTCGTTCGCATCATCATACGTACTGTTACGCAAAATACATCAGATACAGGATATGATTCCATATCTGAATTACTGGGATTCCTGTAGCTTAGCATACAGTGAAAGAGGATGGACATGCATACACAAGCTTATATACATATGCACACGTGTGTGTTTATATGTGTACCTATAAAGGGAGGGCAGGATCACGGTTTGCACTGCAGCTGGCGATTTGCTCGGCAGCTGCCCACTGCCCTGCGTGTACCTGGAGGGTTTCTGTGCCCCAGCACACAAAAGCAGAGCGGCTGCCCGAGTGCTGGGTGCTGCCTTTGCTTGCTCCTTGCAGCGCTCTGACCGGCGCAGAGGCTTTGTTAACGTCTCTGCCCGGTGCCAGCCTGGGCACACAGACCGGGGAGCACTGCAGCTGGCGATTTGCTCGGCAGCTGCCCACTGCCCTGCGTGTACCTGGAGGGTTTCTGTGCCCCAGCACACAAAAGCAGAGCGGCTGCCCGAGTGCTGGGTGCTGCCTTTGCTTGCTCCTTGCAGCGCTCTGACCGGCGCAGAGGCTTTGTTAACGTCTCTGCCCGGTGCCAGCCTGGGCACACAGACCGGGGAGCCTCGGACAGCCCCTCCTGCGGCTGCTGCATCACAGCTCTCCGGAGCCTGTGACAGTGCTTGCAGTTATTTCCACCTTGGTGCGGTACGAGTCCCATAATTATCTAAATTGTAAATTCCTGTTGGACTCAGAGATGCCTCATTCTGCACAGAATAACTGCTCGTTACAGCGGTTCGTCTGAAAACAGTGCTGCTGCTCGCACAGACAAATGAGCCAGGCATGGCCGCCTGGGCACTGGACAAGCTGCTGTCTCAGATCAAGCGAGTTCAGGAAAACTTCAGACAGAGCAAGCCCGATGCACCCTGGTGCTGAGGTCCCACCAGCACCGTACAAAGCCCCTGGCGGTGGCTGTAGCCTACTGCGAGGTTGCAGGGCTGCAAGAGAGACGCACAGCCTGGGTGTGAGAGCGGGTGAGGTGCCCAGGTGTGTGCACAGGGACTGCTCGCTGTCGCTGTGGTCAGGAGGATGGGGCTTCGGCTGCTGCTTGTGCACCTGGGAGCATGCAACGTGCCTCCCCCTCCAACGGCCGCATCCGGGTAGCTGCTCAGGCCAGTAAACAAGGAAATGTGAATGGTGGGGAAAGGCTGCACAGGCACAGAAACATCAATAGCTGGAAATGTGGAAATGCTGCTATTGTCTGCTACCATTGACACTGGGATGTCTCCCAAGTTCAAGGGAAGTTGAACAAGGGAAGCTGGTGATGCCCCGTCCCTGGAGGGGTTCAAGGCCAGGCTGGATGAGGCTTTGGGCAACCTGGGCTAGTGGGAGGTGTCCCTGCCCATGGCAGGGGGTGGGACTGGATGGGCTTTAAGGTCCCTCCCAACCCAAACCATCCTGTGATTGTATGATTCTAAGTTACACATGACAGAGGAGCAGAGACACGCAGTGCCCAATGTTCTTGGTCCAGTACTACAGAGAAACAGTGTGTTTAAGAAATAAGCAAATAAGAAACATTTGTAAATGTACTTGATCTGTTATCTTGCAAAATGAAATATGAGAGGAGTTTAGAAAATGTCACATAACATTATTTTGACTTGGAATAAATAGATGAACCTCATGGGGTTTGTCATCGTTGAGCTGCAATCCAGCAGGCACTTCCCTTCCCGCAGCTACTTTGTTGTTGTCCTGCAGCTCCCGTCATTCCTTGTGCAACTCCCTGTGCAAGGTATCTCCCTCTGCCTGCGACACCTCTGAAGCTCTCCTCCCTGAGCTTTGCTGCTTCCTCTCCCGGAGCACCCATTGCCCTATCAGCCCCCGCACTGGGGGCAGGTCCACTCGTGTTTGGGTTAATGGTGATTAAATGAGCTTCCAGGTATGAGGGTGGTGGCAGCAGAGGCTGCAAATTATCAGGCACGGGGCTCCCTCTGGCTGCTTCTCTCTTGACCTCAGTGTCTCAGCACATTTGCCCTGTTTCCTACTGAGGCTCAGGTGCAATAAGTGTGGTTTCTTTTTTATCTTTTTGTTTTCTCTTTCCTTTTAGTTTCTTTTATTTTTCCTTCTCTTCTCTTCTCTTCTCTTCTCTTCTCTTCTCTTCTCTTCTCTTCTCTCTCTTCTCTTTTTTTTCCTTCTTTTCAGTTACAGTTTGGAGTTCAGTGGCAAGTCAGTGCTTCCCTGTGATGTTCTGCTTGTCGGGCAGAGGGGAGGCAGGGGACAGCTCTCACCCTGCGGCCAGTGACACCGCAGCCGGGCAGGAGCTGGGCCGGGGCAGCTGATGGAAATGCTGCTGTCCGCAGACAGCAGCTCCCTAGGGGCAAGCGGGACCAGGAAACTGCTGTTTTCCCAGATTAATTAGATGAAGACAGTGAAAACTCAGAACCAAAGGCTCATCTGTAGCTTTCCATCTCTGAAAACACAGCAAATTGTGGCAGAGAAATACATGAAGAAGGTGAAAATGAAAATAATGCTCCAGCAGGCAGCTGATGCGGTTGCACAGGGAGTTTCTTCCAGAAGGACTCAGAGCTTCAGGGTTTTCTTCTCCCTCTTAGCAGTCACCAGCGATAAGCACTGAAGTGGAAGAGCCTGTTCAGCCCTATGTGAATACCCAGGTGCTTTTCCTTGGCTTGTGAAAGCTCAAGCCAGCCGATCTAGGGAGCACGATGCCTGCAGCCTGTTCAGCCCTATGTGAATACCCAGGTGCTTTTCCTTGGCTTGTGAAAGCTCAAGCCAGCCGATCTAGGGAGGTGGAGGTCTGCGGGGTCAGTGAGGGTCTGTGGGGTCAGCGGGGGTCTGTGGGGTCAGCGAGGGTCTGCGGGGTCAGCGAGGGTCTGCAGGGTCATTGAGAGTCTGTGTGGTCAGTGAGGGTCTGCGGGGTCAGTGAGGGTCTGTGGGGTCAGCAAGGGTCTGTGTGGTCAGTGAGGGTCTGCAGGGTCAGAGAGGGTCTGCAGGGTCAAAGAGGGTCTGTGGGGTCAGCAAGGGTCTGCGGGGTCATTGAGAGTCTGCGTGGTCAGTGAGGGTCTGTGTGGTCAGCGAGGGTCTGCAGGGTCAGCGAGGGTCTGTGGGGTCAGCGAGGGTCTGCGGGGTCATTGAGGGTCTGCGGGGTCAGTGAGGGTCTGCAAGGTCAGTGAGGGTCTGCGGGGTCAGTGAGGGTCTGCGTGGTCAGTGAGGGTCTGCAAGGTCAGTGAGGGTCTGCGGGGTCAGAGAGGGTCTGTGGGGTCAGCGAGGGTCTGCAGGGTCAGCGAGGGTCTGTGGGGTCAGCGAGGGTTTGCGGGGTCAGCGAGGGTCTGTGGGGTCTGCAGGGTCTGTGTGCCATCTGAGTGCAGCCAGGAGAGGAGGATAAATGCAAAGACACCTCCTGCGCTCCGGAGGATCCTCACTGCAGCACTGGTGGAAGGGCTGCACAGGAGGGTGTCCAGCTGACAGTGTTCCCAGACCGCGGGCACACAGAAGGGCCAGATGATTTATGGGGTAAAGCTGAGAGCACTGTGGGGCAGGACCCAGCCCCTGCGGCCCCGTAGCAGCTGGACCAGCTCAGGCGCAGTTGGCAGTTCAGTCTGAAGGGAACTCGCTGTTGTGTGCAGGGACCACAGGGCAGGCGGCACACACCCCCCGTGCACAGTGCGGCTGGCGGGACACGGGAGCCTCCTTCCAAAAGCGGGTCCTGCGGCAGCCCCGGGTGGTGCTGCTCCCCCCAAGCTGCAGCGGCTGGTGGGAG
>NW_010108139.1:17436-19526 GCF_000699245.1 Pterocles gutturalis | reverse complement strand
GGCTGCACGGCAGCGTGAACATTGCTGATGCTGGGCACGGCCACGCTGGGTGGCACCGCCCTGCCTCTGCTTTAATTTGGAATATTGACACCTGAAAAAGAGCTCAAAGGTTTGGACAGAAATTAATAACTGTCAATAATTGGGGTGTGTGTAAACACACATGTAAATACATCAGTCACTGGCTCACGCCAAGGCACACAGCTGCAGACAAGCGTGCAAGGGCACACACACGCCCCGGGCAGCAAAGGCACGCTCCCTTGCTTTGATGCTGTGCTTTGGTGAGTAACTCCAGAGATAAATTCCTAATTCTCCTGTTCGGTGGTGGCAGTGTCTGCGCAGGGTGATGTGTAATGAAAGTGAAATGAACTCTGAGGATGAGGCACTTAGCAGACAGCTAGAGAAAGTGCATTTCTTTGATTTCAGACAAATCCGCCCTTCAGTGTTCTGCTTTTGATCTTTGCATGGAAGGATAAGTTTTGTGTAAGACAAATGTCTATCAAAGTTCTATTTAAAAAGCATGCTTTTAACAGAAGGTAGGACATTGATTAGATTTGACATTTGAAGCAAGGCAGTCTAAACAGCCCGGGAATGCAGAAGGATTAAAGTGAGGTCTCGCATAAAAACTATTGCTGTTTTATTAGGCAAGAACAGCCTCTCAGGCAATGAAGTTTGGGTGCTGTTAATCTATGCTGACAGAAAATGGTTAATATTTGGGCAGTTGTAGGTTTTTTCTGCTGTCTTTTCTGGTTAATAGAGCATGACTCTGCACAAAAGATTCTTCAGTGGTTCTGCTCCATGTGATTCTGGGAACAAATAATAGTTATCTCTGGAAGCGCCGTGTCCAGCTCTTGGGGACCATTTGCAGCATCATTTACAGACATAACTGAGGCAGTCCAGAGCTCCTGGGAACTGCGGATGCAGAACCAGCTGCTCGGGGCCGGTGTCACCAGCAAACGCAGCTGTGCTGAGCTGGGAGGAGAGCCTGGAAGCCAGGAGCACCCAGCAGGCTGCGAGGGGAGGGCTGCAGCTGGTGACGGGACTTCTACCTGGTTGCCACGACTGCCCTTGTGAGGCCTGCATCCATCTCCCAGAGCAACAAGAGCGAGGATGGAGCAGAGGAAATCCCCTGGAGACAGGTATGACCCCGATGTGTATTTAGTCCAGATGGAGAGTTCCTCTGCCTCACTCTGTGCTTTGCAAACCCGTTGCAAGGCCACTGTCCCTTCTGAACCATTGCAGCAGTTCAGGGAGCCATGAGAGCTAGCCTCAGCGATATATTGCATTTCTCGTTGATTGCCATCTCCCTTTGCTCAGTCCATCCTCTTGCCCAGCGGTCAGAGCGGTCACAGAGCAGCCTGCGGCATGCAGCGGGGTCAGGTCAGGCAGGCAGAAGGGCTGCAGCGGCAGCTGGGGGACGCGCTGTTTCCTCTCCCAGCAAGAAGGAACTGACGGACCCCCGGCCACAGCAGGCTCCTGCCCCTCCCCAGGCTGTTCCCCAGGCAGCCGCCCTCTCCCAGCACTGGCATCGGGAAAACTCACCCCGCAGGGATGGGGCTGGGAAGGGGCAAGAGAGAAAGCCTGGCTGTGCAAAGCCCTTCTGTGAGGAGGACTTGATGCCCGGTATTTAGTGTGAGATTGGCTCTGCAGAGACAGCAGCTGGCAAACGGCAGGCGCATGCCCAGGGCCACTGCTCCGGGACGGAGCACCGAGGGAGCTGCAGCGAGCATAGCCTGTGACCAGCATGGCAAACACCTCCAGCGTGCCGCTGCTGGAAATAAAATCCCTAATAAATTTATTGAAGAGCACTTGAATGCCAGGGTAACGATGGAGGTGGGACCATCCCTGTTAATTACAGACAGAGTGGGCTGCGCAGGAAGGCAGCGGGCAGGATTCCTCCTTTGTGTTTGTACGATCAGACATTTCTCTCACTGCCCAGAAATCTCCCTGCTTGCTCAGCACCTTGCGGGGAAAGAATAGCACACTGGAACAAAGCCCTGGCTGCACCCACTGTACCTATGTTGAAAAATAAAAAAGGCCAGAGGACGTGCTGCTGACCTGAAAGGCAATGTCAGCTCTGCGGCGTGCCCCGA
>NW_010108139.1:2348-17405 GCF_000699245.1 Pterocles gutturalis | reverse complement strand
ACAGCTGGGATCCTCCGCAGCACGAGGGGGATCAGCCCAGCAGAGCTGCCGTGGCCGGTGTCGAGGCACTGCTCGGGATTGCACCCAGCGTTCAGCACTGGAGACGGGAGAGGGAGCAGCACTCCTGCTTCAGAGTGCGATGGGCACAGGGAGAGCATTTGCGTGGGAGATGTGAGAACAAGGCCAAGAGGAAGACAGCGAGGGAGCTGAGCTCACGACTCTTCATTCCAGCTGTCAGGGAGGGTTCGTGCAGCTGTGCTTCCCGCCCTGCCAACAGCCGAGGCACTGGGCACTAGGGACTCAAAGTTTAGCAACATAAAAATAGGAACAATGAGCAAAATTTGATTTAGCATTGATTTAATTAGAGAGCTTTAATACTGATTTAATAAAGAGAGCGTCTGTGCCATATGCTCAGCTGGTGGAATGAGTCGCTTGGTCAGAAGAGAGAATCCCGAAGGTGTTCTGCCCGACCTGAACAACAATCCCAAACAGCTGCTGGTCAGCAGCGCAGTGTGCTTCAGACAATTGTTTCCAAAAAAAATGAAAAAAAATGATGATAATCTTAGGACAGGTGTGCACCAAGGGCTGCATAATTCTACGTGAAGACGTAAGGTACAATCTAGTGCAGGGCTAACATAAAAGATTGTTTTTACCCCATGCACAGCAGTAAGACCTGGATGAAGGCGAACGGTCCAAACCCTTCCTGAGCCCAGAGCTCCCCTGCTATCCCGAGCAGGTCCCTCACCCTCCAGCATCTCCAGCCCAGCAGCGTGGTCAGGCAGATCATCCGGGGAAGGGGCTGGCCCCCGGCCGCAGAAACGCAGGGACCCTGCGAGGGGAGTCCAGGCCAGGCAGGATGAGGTTATCCCAGGCTGAGCGACATCCTCATGGATTTCCTGGGAAACGGGTCGGCGGGAGAGCACGCCTGCCGCGTGTACAGCTGGATGGCATTGCCTCTGCTTTCCACACTGCTGTGCTCCATCCTGCGGGCTCTGGCTTAGGCTGAATGGATGGTTTCTGTCGACAGGAAAGGATGAAATGATGCTTGCTGGTTTTCACTTCAGTGAGAAAAATATTATTCCCATCCAAATTCTTTTTCCTCCTCAGCTTTGGTCGCTAGTTCCAAAACCCAGTATTTTTCCCAGACCCCTAATTACAAGGTCTCACACTGGGGCACATCAAAATACAAACAACAAGAAGGACCTTCACATTGGACACGTGCCCTGGACACATAATACTGACATCCAAAAAAGATTCAGTGAGGGAGCGATTCAAGAGGAACACTGCCTTGTTGCTCCTCTCAGTTTCTGGCATCCTGTCATTGTCACGGAGGCAATCTCTTCCCTGCCCCTCCTCTGTTTTACTGCCTTTTATCCTGTTAGGTATCTTGTCAGTGGCTGCATAGTCATTGCCGAGGTAATAGAAAAGGAAGAAAATTAGTCTTTTGCTGTGTATTTCCATGCTGTACTCGTAAATGGCTTCTCTGATTGTCATAAGAATAAATTAATAACCAAACAGAAACAGGCCAAAGAGGGTTTTGCCATGTGTTGGGCGTACTATAGCTATGCTGGAGAAGATGCATGCTTAGAAATTAAAATAAGCCCTTCAGTGGGCTACTTAGGTATTGATTTTCGTTACAGGTATTATTTAAATACTATATTGGTTTTCTTTCCAAGTCATAAAAAGTCTACATTTTTCTCAGGATGTTTTTAGCAAATTACAAATACAGAGCTCCCAGAGAAATCACGTTTCTTTGTTGATCCATGCAAGTGTTTTTGGTTTATCTCCTATTACAATAATAAAAATAATGGTGTACCTGTTTATCACTATGCAAATCAATGTATTATTAATAAGTAAGGCACACTTTTGTTTGACTAAGGCTGGCTAATATCCTATTTCCACTTCACGAGATGTGCATTCTCAGAAATGTTTATTAAGGGGACAATAGTCACTGCATCCACGTTCTCCATTCTCTGGTACTAACTGGTCTATTACTGGTCTAGATTTGGGAAAAATTGGTTTAACATGGAAGAGAGTGATGGAATTTTTATTGACTATTTTTTCTCTTGCTTCTTGTTGCTATGGAAACAGCCCCTTCTTATTCTTAAATCACTTGGTCGCACCATTTCCCATGAACCGATTCATGTTTCTCTCGCAGTCTCAGTCATGCATTGCCAGTAGCAGCTCCTCCCGGCGACCGCTGGCTCCGCACCGCCCCAGCTTTCCACAGCTCTTCACTGCAACAGAAAGATAAAACTGTGCCATTGTCCCCAAACCGCTCGTCCTGCGCAGCAGCGGTGCAATAGGGAATGCAAGGCTCTGCGGGATGGGCTGCAGGGGGGCAGAGGGGACCCCCAGTCCTGGGGGCACCCAGCACCCCAAGTGACACGCCAGCACCTCAGCCCCCCAGCATCCCCAGCCTCAGCAAAGATGCCTGCACTGGTTTTGTCTGGGACAGAGTTGATTATCTTCACAGCAGCTTGCACGGTGCAGTTGGGGTCTGTGCTGAAATCAGTGTCGATAACTCAGGGATGTTTTAGCTATTGCTGAGCAGCACTTGCACAGCTCAGGTGCTGTTCTGCTCCTCACCCAGCGAGCAGGCTGCGACAGAGGAAAACGGGGACTTTGCTTTTTGGACCTACTGGTCACCAGGGTCCAGATCACTTTTGGGTAAAAATCTGGGGTTTGTTTTCTCCTTTTGAACATATGCTTGAGGTATGCAGATCCTCAACAGACAGGTCCAGATTTATTTATTTTGGCAAACGGTTATGCTGTGGGCTTTAGGGAAGTATTTTCTTTAGAACGTGAGGTTTTGGTCAGTGGTGTGTGCTGAACACAGCGCTCCTCACTTATTCTGATCAAACACTAGAGGAGACAGGAGGAGTACTTGGACTCAATTGTGTAAATCCTGTTTCTCTCCCCTGTGAAGACTGACAATCTCTTTGTCAAGCTTCTGAAAAAAACAGAGCATCAATGTTTGACAACAGTTCTGATTGCTGAATGAATGCTGGTGGTTATGTTATCAGTTTACCGCAGTTTATTACATTAAAACCCTCTCCTTTAGTTAAGACACACCTGTGCACACTGTTTTCAGAGTCCTCTCAGTCTTGTTAAAGTTTTCTCAAGTATTCTAATGGTGTAGGCTTGCCTTTGTGTGTTTGTTGTTTCTGCCTCACAGCTGATGATTAATGTTCTCATTAATCAGAAGTCAGAATCTGGGTTGATGAATGTTTCTTTTGTAGCTTGCCTCCCACTCACAAATCCTCAGCTTGATCCTAATGCTGATAGTCTCATACCCGGTACTCCTCATTTACGCACGGCTCCGTTTGCCAGGGCTTAATGGCTGCAGCAATTAACTTTGTTTTCACTGGCTTCTCTTGGCTGCTCTCCTGCATTTTTTGCAAATTTGGTATGACAAGATACTTACGTGTTTAGAAAAATAGACTGGTAACGTGAGGATACACCTTCCTGAAAAGTGGGAAACTAAGCACATCTCACAGTTTTATGTGCCAAGATTACGTCAGGTTAACATTGCTGAGAATCTTCAAGAAGCCAGTGTCTATGGAAGCTCGTATGCCTGTCTCATAATGTGCCCTCAAAACAACAAAACACAGAAGAAAGCAGGAAAAACCCTATTAATAGGCTCCTCCAACACGAATAAATGATGGGTGGGGTCTGAAGGGGAGCGCGGCGCAGAAGGGACCTGTGTGCTGGGCTGGCATCCCCTGACTGCGCAGACAGCCCAGATTCTCGGGGTGCTCTCCTCAGTTGGGGATGCAGATGGAGCAGAACCTTGCTGCAACCGAGAATTAAAACTGATACAGAAACCTGGATGTTTCAGCAAGACACATAAAAATTGCCATGGCCATGGAGACAAGGACATTTCTCTTCCACACCAGCATTCAGTTGTTCAGGGGCAAAGTGTCTGAGTGCTCTCCTGGGAAGTGATGTAGACATTATAATATTAGTTGCTAATTATGATTTTTATGATACGTATGCATGTGTTAGGGTTCTAATAGAAACAAGAGATACGCAATCATTAAAACTAATTAATAATTTTACAGTATGGCTTTACTCATTATTATTCTAACCGGACATAAAAAATGTTTCTAACATGATGCTAGCAACTCACCCGTTTCTTCAGCCTCATGCGAGAGACAGCAGTTGGAGCAGCAGAGCCAGTCTCTTCTCTTTTCCCTGCAGAGGTCCCAGACGCTGCTCGTCACTGTGCAGCACACAGACTGGAACTGCACAGAGGTTGCCGTATTGTATTCAGCCACGTTTAAGCCGGAGCTGCTCTGCACGAGATGCAGCGGGAGCCGCCACGGGGACTTCTCTGGAGCTGAGCGGGGCAGAGGCTCAGCCCTGGCAGGGCAGACACTGCCTGGGGAGCCCTGGAGCCCGTTTGCAGCCCCCTGCTGAAACCAGCACCGCTCACAGCTCTGCCTGTTCCGGGCTCAGGGTGGGACCAATGGTCTTGTGCCGGCTGTGGCGAAAGTTTGAAAGCAAGTGTCAATGGACATCGGACGCTAAGGGCAAGTTGTGCATAAATTTCTAATTTTCATGCGTGCTCCTTTATCCTGGTAGATGCTCACACACTAATTCACTTTTAATATGCAAAACACATACAGAGGAATGAAGAGCTTGCAAGTAACCCCCAGGTCCAAGCACTACAATGGTCCTTCACAGGTTTCAACACAGGGATTCTTGCAGTAGCACTCTTTGGTGCCCCTTGCCCTGGGAAAATAGGTAGTTAAATGTATAATGAAGAAGAGAAATAAAAAAGACCACAGCACCCTGCCTCACTGCGGCTCCCTGCTGCAGCCCCGGTGTCACCTGGAGGGTGCTGGTACCCGGGGGTGCTGGCAGGGGGGGATGTAGCGGGTCTCTCCGCGTGTTAAATCTTTGCTGTCAAGGGCCTGTCTGTAGCTTTTAATGAAGGAGATGAAACAAAGCCTCAGAAGGCAAAGAGAGGGAAATGAAATGCGGGAGAGTACGGATTGTGATATGAGGAGTGGAGGTTGGTTGGTACCAGGTACTACCTGTGTGGTTTTCTCTACGTTTTGTGTGATGTAGGACATCCAGGCATTTGGTGCTCTCCTCTGATTAAGAGGAAAAGGTGTCTTTGCTTTAAAACTTGCTTTTGATTATCTTAAACCTACCTGTGACAACAGCTGTGTCCCTCCGCCAAACTCAGTGACATGCCTGTGTCATAGGTTGTGACCAAGTGTCTATAAAATGAAAAAGCAAGGATACCTGGATAGATGAGCAATGCGTGCGGTGCAAAAGAATTGCAGCAAACCCTCTGTGACCTCTGTTGGAGCAGTGATGAACGCAGGTATGTGCAGAGAGGTTGGGATCCTGTCTGCTTTACCAGAAAATTAATGAAATGGCAAGCACAGCAAGTTTGATTTCTTCATTACCTCTTCCAGACATCTTTGAATTCTTCACAATCTCATTTGTTATTTGCTTGGCTCTTTGGTCTTGCCATGTGCTGTTATGGTTTTTTAGAAGGGAGCAGATTTAAAAAAAAAAATCACTTTCCCCCAGGAACTCATGAGCACAATGTTGCTGCATCAGCTCTGTGATAAGCTGTCTTTGGGAAACAACTGAAGATGTATTTCTCCTGCTGCATTTAGGTGAAAATTTCTTCACTTAAACGTTTTAAGCTTGTCTTTGTCGGGTAATAAAGCTGTGTTGCTTTTTATAATGAAATGCCTTGTGATATCTATTTCAAAGGCTGACATTTCTAATGAACTAACACCCTTGAGCAGGAAAATGCCGTTCAATTTCACGTGTAAATTCATCCACAGATGCTCTGAAGATCTAAGACAAGGTCGATGAGGACCCTGGCAGATGATGTGGATGCTCCACGCTAACGCTGTCCAAGGGGCTGTTTCGGCAGAGAAGAAAGGGGATTTGGCATCCAAGTTCATTCAGTGAAGCTAATGATCTTAGCCTTTCAGACATAGCAGGAGTGTGCAGGTTGAAAGCAGCCTCAACAGGGAAGCTTGCAAAAGCTGTTAATTATAACAAAAGACCTCTGATACGGTCTTCAGTTTTGAGCAATTTTCTACTTTTTCTGTTTATCTGGAGTGGGAGGCTGGTGCCCTTTACTGGAATTCCTGATCACAGGTTATTTTGTGTTTCCACACAAACGGTTCTTGTTAGGTCTATTTCTCTGTTTATTTATATTTGTGTGACACGCCACCAATAAATTTTTAACTTTATCTTCATGCTAACCGATGTCATCTGCCAATGCTCAGAACCTGCTGGTGTTCTCCGCCCCTCTGAAAGGTCTGTCTGCATGTGTAAGGCACGGCTGTTCCCCTTCAGCTGCTGCTCCTACTCTGACTGCGTTTTCCTGAGGCTGGCTGTCTGAAGGGCAGCGGCGGATGGCAGTGGGCACCCGGCTACAGAGCTGCGGAGCTGCGGTGGCTCCGGCTGTGGGAGTGCGGCGTCGGGGGGGATGTCAGATGAGGTGACCCCTGTGGCTGCGGACACAGGGGTGGTTGTCCCCTAACGGTCCTCCCTCGATGGCCTCGGTGTCTCAGGAGAAATGTGGATCTTCACCTTGCCATCTCAGCCTGATAGGACTGTCACGGACGGCAGCCCCTGGTGCCACCCCAGACCCCCACGTCACCACCTGGGGGTGGCCGGGAGGGGCTGGGGACTGGCCCCACCGTGGCAGGTGGGTCTGTGAAGGGCTGTGACTCCAGCACTCAGGTCCCTGCATGGACCAGCAGCGACCAGCAGAGCCCTGCCAGCTCCTGCGTTCCGGGCTGGAGGGGACCTGTCCCGCCACAGCAAACAGGTCCCAAAAAACAGGATAAAAAATGGGTGAAATCCATTCCTGGTGGGACAGAGGATTTGGGGCATTAAATAGAGGCCACTGAGCAGTCCCATTGGGCATGCAGCCGCAACATCCCTGCTCAGGATGCAGCCCCTGTGTGACAGCTCAGCATCAGGAGCAGCACCCACATCACGCCCTATGGACTCAGTGCCAGAGAACGGTCCTGAGCACCTTTAGCTTCCAAAGACACGCACACCAGCTCCCGGCAGCCTGGCACCGCAGCACTGTGCGCAGGGTCGGGCTGGCCATCGCTGCTGCCCGTTGGTGCAGAGCCGTCCACACAAGGCACCTTTCCATACGGCGAGGAAAGGACCTTTAATATGTTTCATTTGCAAGTTTCTTGTGTGCTTGCAGTTCTACCGCTTACGCAAATGTGCCCTAATTACTGAATTCTTCTCTGATACTTTCCCTTATTGTATGTATCTAGAAAAGCTGCCCCGCAGCGTGATCCCGTGGAGTGCAGGACACATCTGTTACCATGGCAGCACGATCGTGGCATCCTAAACCCCCTCAATTTTAGAAAACTTTCAATAGTGTCTCATAGGCATGATTAACTTCATGTGAAAATTTTGCTGGTGGTTTTTTGTACTGATTTCTTCAAAGAAGCACAGAGACAGCAAGCAATTGTCTATTGTCCATTTGTCAAAGCTCCATGACTATTTCCTACACGAACTGAAGGGAGCACAGCGTTAACTGGCTGCTCCTGTAAACTGCCAGCGGACACTTTGGATCTCTGCTACAGAAACAGCAAAGCAGAATGCTTCTTGGGGAGCCTGAGCAGCAGTCTGTGCTTTCAGAGCGCATTTGGAACCTTGCATGCCTTGGAGAAGCAATAGAGGACAGAGCACAGATTCTGTCAGGCATATTTCCAGTTTCCAAAATCAAGTTGCTTCCTCAGAGACACGCCACAGGACTCTGATTATACTGGAAATGGCTTGAACCATGGGCTGGAAACACCGAAGGTCTCTCATCCAAGACCTTTGTTTGCCACCATGAGTGTGAAGGAGAAAAAGTCCCCCCAAACGATTATTGCTTTGAATTTTTGTTGTTTGGTTGGTTGGTTGGTTGGGTCTTTTAAAATGTTTTTCAGATGTTTTTGTTAAGGTCAGAGCTCCAGCAGAGCAGTGGAGGCAGGGGATCCGCTGAGGCCAGAGCTGCAGGGATGCGCCAGCGCTGGGCTCCCCAGCACCGGAGGGACACGGGCGTACGGAGAGAGCCCAGTGAAGGGCCACACACACGATGAAAGGTGGGGAGCACCTTCTGCGAGGACAGGCTGAGAGAGCTGGGACTGTTCACCCCAGAGAAGGGGATCATACCTGTGTGGACGGACACCTGAGGGGGGGACAGGCTCTCAGCGGTGCCCATCGACAGGAACGACCGAGGTTCTCAGATGTGCTGAAGACATGATTCACCGTCTTTCCCCAGCTCTGCAGTGCAAGAGCAAAGTGTCCTGCTGGGGCACTGGGACCAAGATTTGTCCTCCTCCAGGACACCACAGCTTGGGGCAGGTGAAGCACCGCAGCTGCGCAGGGGTTGCATTGCAGCAGCAACAGCCCTGCCGGGGACAGATCTCAGCATGCTCGCTTTTTGCAGAAATGGGTGGTGGAGAGCCTCTCTACAGCCTGACGGGATGTAAGCTGGGGAAGGGTGGTGGGCTGCCCAGGCAGGGCAGG
Organism: Pterocles gutturalis; assembly: GCF_000699245.1. Lineage (NCBI taxonomy): Eukaryota > Metazoa > Chordata > Aves > Pterocliformes > Pteroclidae > Pterocles > Pterocles gutturalis. The sequence goes on along the minus strand of NW_010108139.1, from coordinate 8,879 downwards.
GCAGGGTGGGCAGCCGGGGAGCTGCTGGCACTCCCGGGCACCGCGGGGCAGTCTCGGGGTTCTGCTGCCCCACGCCTGGTCCCGGGCGGGAACTGGTGCTGGAGCCCAGCACCCTTCCGGGGGTGGAGGCGTGCACAGACACCACCCACCCATCCCGGGTGTCTGTGTGGGAATCCCTTCAGGGGTCGGGCTGCTGGGACCACCGTACCCATCGCAATGGAGCGGAGCCGGTTCTGTGGCACCTGCACAGTTCAATACCCCGCCCGTGACTGCCCCAGCTTCGCACAGCAAATTATCAGCCTCTGGAGCTGGTTACATGTTGAGGCCAATGCATCTTGTTCCTAAGGGAGGGTGTGAAATGTGGAGGAACTAAGTGCAACAGAGTGCCTGCGGAGAAGCGTGGATAAAACATCAACTGCATCTGTCTACAAACAATAGCAAATAATTTCCCAAATCTACTCTGAGTGTTTCTGTTTTTACTGCTTTCACATGTTGTTTTCTAATTTCTTCATAACACCATTGGAAAAGGGAGAAAGCACTTTTTCAGCAGTCTGTCTACAAGCTAGAGAAAATACTTTATTTAAAGCTTTTGCAGCTCTATCTTATCTTTTCCTTTATGAAGGATTTGATCATGAATTATACATTGCAGCACAACATGAAATATTTAACTCATGCTCTTCAATTCCAGTTCAACTTCCCAAAGAAAGGATGAGTTTGAGCACAGAAAAGACTGGGTATATAGATACGAATCCACCAGTGCTTGTAACAGCTTTCCCCTGCTTAGTGCCCAGATCAATAGGACAGAAGCCTCAGAAGGCTTCAGGTGGTCAGCGCTGCTCTGCGTGCCATTCTCTTAATTACGGCAGAAACTTGGCTTCAGGGGATGGATTGTGCAAATGTGAATTCAGGCTGGATGCTCTGAAAATACACCTGCGGATTTCTAAATGTTGGGAGGAAAATATGCAAGAAAAATGAAGTGCAATAATTATTGCTCATGCAATGAAGCTACTCCCTTGTTTCAGGATTTCTTCAAGCCAGCAGGAAGGTCACAGCAGTGCAATGGGATGGCAAACGGTAAGGGAGGGTGTGATCTCCATGTCCTGGACTGCTCACTTACACCGTGCTGCGGTTGTGCCAGCTTCTCCTTAGAGCTGTGCTGGAAGAGACCTGGTACAAAGCTGATGTGGACCAGGTCAGGAGTTGTAGGTGAGTGCATTAGATTTAATTTTAATGAGTCTGCATATAATTGGATAAAAAACCAGCAATTAGAAAGGAATTCTGACTTAGTTTCCCGAGGTATGAGGGCAGATACTCTATGGTTACACACAATGTCATTTGCTCTGGTTGTCCAAAGTGTGTCATGGCTATTGTGATTTGTTGGCGTTGTCTTTAAGAAAAATAATAGAGGAAGCCATAAAGGTAACTGAGTCCCTTTTCCAGCTAAAAGAGTTATATAAGTATTTGTTACACAAATGGAATATAAAATAATTTTTAAATTCAGTGTGCCTGTGGAAAACATAATTTCAGAACTAGAACAAGATCACAGCTTATCTTAACCACAGCCTGGCATTTGCAATTACATAAACTTGTTTAGGAGTTGAAGAACAAATTCTCCAAGACTTGGGGCAGATGTGTGCATGTTTGTAGGTAAATTATTCAGGCTCACTTTCCAAACTAGTAAAGAAAAGTGCATTTTCCTGGGCCAGCAGAAATAGACCACTTGTGACATGAGTCATTGCTATGACTTCCACAAAAGTGGAGTTGCACTCGAGTTATGGACCGTGCGTATTTCACAGGGGAGTGCCTGCTGAAATTAAAATTCAGGAGGAGAAATGTGTCTCACTCTGGCCCATTTCCTATTGCTGGCCCTAAAGGCTCATTCTGTGAAGTGCAGAGCTGCACCAGCATCTGTAAGAAAGTCACTGCGAGATGGGATGCGAAATGCTGTCACTAGGTGAATGGACAGATGTGCAATTTTTTAAAGGACATGTTTTGAACGGGAGAATGTAATAATCTGGAAATCTCTGGGCTGTGACCTGTCCTTTCTGTGCATGCAGATTCCCTCCTGCTTTCAAAGCATCCAGCCTTAGATATGTGGAAAGTGAAGACATGAAGGGTGTTGTTTGGGATGGTTTGAAGTCCTTGTGAATTATAACAGCAGTGATGAAGGATGGACTTAAATTACACTTTCCAGACACAGCAGTCAAGATTAACAATGGAACCCCTCTGATTCAGGAGCAATAAACAATGACATGCGTGTTGGCACTGGTTTTGGTTTCCAAGATTCCCGCAACAGTCCTGTTCATGACAGCACTGTAGCTGGTGACCACAACCAACATCCTCTTTCCTGGTCTGGATAATTTATCCACCTGTAAAAGCCTCTGCCATCCAAAGTTAGCACAGGCATTTTTTTATTAGATGGTCTTAGGAGAGCATGCATCCCAGGCAACTTTTTCCAGCAACGTACAGATGAGGGTACGGACAACACTGTTTTTTCTTTTGCCAAGATTTTCAGCAGGGGCAGTTTCTGATATCTCACTAAGTTCTAAGTCATAGACAGAAATTTCTAATTATTTGACTGTAGCCTTTCTTTTCCCATAAATTGCTCCTCAGACCTACCAGGGAAGGGCTGAGCTCCCGTCACCTGCTGGAGCGGGACAGTAACAGCTCTACAGCATTCGACCAGGTGCGCGTCCTGCTCACGTCTGGGCTGTGAACACCAAAATTCTGCCGAAGCAAGTGGAGCTGGTGGATCCTCCCAGAAAAGCCTGAGCATCAGAGGAAAGAAATCAAAAGGAGACTTTCTCTCAAATGCTTCCTTTCCTGCTACTTTAAATTGGATTCAGTAAGTTCTCAGCTTCCCTTTGTAGTTTTGGTGGTGGCATTTCCTCAGGTAAAACAAAATCATACTGAGAGAATGAAAGCAAGCCTGACGCTGTTCTGAACAATCTTGCACTATCAAAACTCAGTTCAGTCAAACCCTGAGGCTTCACAGAGGCAAGCAAGGCGAATAAATTAACTGTGTGAAGAGGTTACCTTTTTATCTTCTTTCGGTAATTTAGAGCTTTCTTCTCTAACTCGAGATACAAAGCATATGCGAGAACGCGGCTAAGATTCATGTTGATGTGCCAGTTTTCCTGCCCAGAGAGTTCTTGGTGGGAGCAGAAACTGCCTTTCCTTCAGGCAGCGGAAGCATCACATGCTGACACTCATCTCAAGCACAACGACCCACTCATAAAACTGTCACAATAGAGGGTTCGGATTAAACATTTAGTGTACGCTGCCCCCCGTGAAGGGCAGGGAGGGTCAGCGCTGTGTAAGGTGCCACTGATCAACGGTCAGATTTCTCAGTCATGGGCGATGGCACCTCCAGAGCAGGTCAGACCCCAGGACATCTCTGCGGGTTAAGTTTGGATGACCCTTTGCTGGATGAAATGTTAGGGAAGAGTTCATGAGATTTGTATTGTCACTGGTACTTTGTGGCTCTCCTTCCGTGGCTCAGCTGTGGCGATGCTGCGAATGTCTCTGGCCGAAGGGCTGTCTGCTGAGCCGGACCCCATGCTCTTCGGCCAGGGAACTGCCAAAGCCTCAGAACAGACAGATACTTAAAGACTGGCCAATGCATTTGCTCAGTAAAGGTACCAAACAACAGACAGTCTTCTCTCAGACCCACGCACCCATGAAGGCAGGGTAGGTGGGGTCTGCAGCACAGCAAGCCTGAGGCAGCTGTCCCAGGGAAGGACGGGTCACCCTCTGTCCTGACAGCCTGGGATGCACATCCTACTGGTGGAGCTGGAGCTTGTCTGGAAGCACATTTTAAAGTGTTACCTGTAGTTTTCACTTTTAGTTTTACCTGAGGTTTATGGTTTCACAGATCAGTAGTGGTAAGGTCAGAAAGATTTGTGTTACATCCACTCTCCTGCAACAGCCCTAAAGGAAGCTCACCCAAGGCCGTCCACCAAACATACATCAAATTATTGGGATGTATGTGTTGGAGGCCATCTGCCTTGATGTTAAGTATGCAGCTAATGTGGAATCTACTTGATTTCCTAACTGCGCTGTTTCAACAGTTATTTACCCTTACTTGTAAATGTAAAAAGGAAAAAAACCCAACACCTGAAAATTCTGGTATAGGTCTGATTAATTGCAGCTTCTGTACCTGTAACTTAAAACTTACCTTTCTTACACTTTCTTTGCAGAAAGCAGTCTAGAATTTCTACCTTCTCTGAGATGATGGAATAAACAGGGTCTTCTCTGTCCCTCGGTGCACGTGAGGATTTTCCCTAGATCCTGCCTGGTTTGTCACCCCCAGTGTGAGTGCTTGCCCCTCTTCCAGCTCCGTGCCTCTGCCTTGCCCCAGCAGAGTTTTTCATTCCCTCTCTCTGTACCTGTTACTACCCTCCTGCCTGAACACCACTGTTGATGCCTGTGTGTGTCGCCTGCCAGGCACGGCAGATCTCACGGCTCCAGCTCAGGCCGCAGGAGGTCTATTCACAGGACACCCGTGTGAGCCCCGGCCCCCCTTCCTCCTGCATCACCCGTGCTTCTGCGGGAGCCCGCGTCTCTGCAAATCACAGCCCCACTCTGTTCATTGTACAGACCCTGCCTAAACCCAATAACACCAATTCCCACCCGCACAGACCCCTCCCCAGCCCGTTCCGCTGACCCTTTCGCCGGAGGGGGGAGCTGGCTCTAATGCAGAACGAGTCCCACCCGGGGCAGCTCTGCAGGGCTCCGGGGGAAGCAGGGATGCTCTCGGAGGATGGGCGCGCTGAGTGCCCCCGCCCTTCCTGCAGGGACAGGTTTAGCCACGCGTTGGTTTGTTTGGGGAAGTTTTGTATGAAAACGCAAAGTAAAAATCCCGAAACCTCTGCGGGTGCCTCTGCCCTGTGGGTGCGCTGGCTCGGCGGGGCGAGGGCGAGGGATGCTGCCGCAGGGACAGGCAGGGGTGTGAGACGGGGCGGTGGCCGAAGGGGCGATGGCTTCACAGGGATGATGGGTAGCTGGGAGGTGGCTGAGCTGCAGCGATAGCAGGGATGCTGGGACCCCCAGGGTAGAAGATTCCTCTTCCTGTGCTCAGAGGGGCTGGCTCTGCCCCACAACACTCGAAAAACCCAAACAAAGCCAGACCCCAAACCCAACCACAAAACCACTCCATGTAACTACATACAAACTGCATACAAGTGCATATGAAAGTCTTAATCTGATCCCTAAATTCCCTGAATCAAAATAATTTGCAAGGTTTCTAAAAATGCTGAACTCTGTAAACCAAAAAGCTGCTCTGGCAACTGGGCTCTGTGTGCACGTGGGCTATTTCCTTGCCTGTGGATTAGTAGGTCCTTGCAAAGCATGTTAATGTGGGGCTTTCCAGAGAACCTAATTTATTCTGTATCTGAAGAACAAGGATGAATACACTAATAGACTTCTTAGGCAAGGCTATAAATGAGAAGACTAAATTTATAGAGGGAAAGCTAAGGAAAGACAACCAATCATGATCAAAGGGCTTATTATATAATTTACACTCATTCAGTACAAATGAATTCAACCTTTTAGAGCCCTTAATAATTAACACATCACTGGTTATGACATTAAGGCATTAATTTTCTATCTTCCATAATATATAGAAGCTACTAAAAACCCAGAAAATAAAATCAGATGCAGAAGGTGGGCAGGTCTTTCCTAATCTTGCTGTTTTTTGTGTAAATCTAAAACTGAGGGTTTGAAGTGATAGAGGGAGAATTTTCAAGTTCTTTTTTATTTTCTCTCTTTTTTTTTTTTTTTTTTCCCCTGTGGCACACAAATATCAACAGATCAAAAGCCAATGTGAAGAAAAATAAAGCTGAATAAAGGCATATTAAGCATTTAATTCAACCCAGATTTTAAATTCCAGTGATCAATGTAATATTTTGGAAAGGAAATATTTCTGTTCTGAAGCTCAGTTCTTTGATTAATCAAATGTTAGGAATTTTCTTTACTAATCCCTTTGAAAGAAATGCAGATATTTGGAAAACAACATATAATGGCATAGCTTCATGGAAAAAGCCTCGTTCGTTATGAAAAAATGTTAATTTAAGTCCCCTGCAGTATCTGAGGGGAGGGTATTGTATCAGGGTCATCAATCACACCTGATCTGAATAAGAAATGTTCTTCCCTCTGTACTCACAGCTGGTAAGACTAACCTTATTTTGATTTAAATTTGTCCCAGATGTGCTGTCCTGATCTTGGCTTCACCCCTGCACCCTGCCCTGCCGGGGCTCCGTGCCTGCCAACTCTCCAGCAAGTCTCACTGCGATGCTCCCGCTTGCAAGGTAGTACTGAGAATAAGCAAATTTGAGCTCAAAACCTTGAGGTTAGTAACTATACTTTGGATTTATTGTTTATTTCCAGCACAGCCTGTCCTATTTCCCTTTAGCTGGCTCCCTGCCTCCTTCAAGGTGTCCAGAGGGACCTGGACAGGCTGGAGAGGTGGGACTGTGACCACCTCCTGGAGCTCAACACGGCCCAGGGCAAGGTACTGCACCTGGGGTGGGG
>NW_010108139.1:0-2317 GCF_000699245.1 Pterocles gutturalis | reverse complement strand
GCACAGACACAGGCTGGGAGGAGAATGGATGGAGAGCAGCCCTGAGGAGAAGGACTGGGGGTGTTGGGTGATGAGAAGCTGAACATGACCTTACAGCAGCCCTCCAGTGCTGAAAGGGGGCTACAGGACAGATGGGGAGACACTCTTGATCAGGGGTGGAGGGACAGGATGAGGGGCAACAGTGCCTGCCACGTGGGCGCCACTCTGGCGCAGGGTGGGCAGGAGCAGCAGCCCGTGCCCCCCTCGATCCTGCCGTGCCGCATGTTCCAGGGCTGGGAAGTTGCACCCATGGCTCTGGAGGACAACGCTGATGCACTGCTCTGAGGTGTCCTGCAGTTCTTGGAGTCTGGTGACATCTGCCCTCGAACATTTCCTCTGGAGCCCAAATCTGACGGTCCTGTTCCTTCCAGATGCTCTTTGACATTCTGTTCAGCTTCTACCTCCTCATGCACTGTTCCAAGCTGAGTTTAAAAATCTTATTTGCATGAATATAGTGCTGGAATCTAGATTAATATTTTTGGGAAAAAAGATAAATCTCAGGATTTTTTTGCAGTTGAAGTAATTTTATTTAAAATTACTTGGCAATTTTATTGGTGATGATAGGATTATTAAATCCATTTGAATTTGGGGGAGTGGGGAACATAAGGAATCAATTTAAACTTCTCTGTTGAATGGAAACCATGTCAAATCTCCTTAATAACAAATTTTCACTAGCTCTGTGTCACCTATTGGATAATGCAATTAGGGATTTTAAATTATGTGTTTTGCTATAAATAGCATATATGGAAATGGAGAAGATTTCAGGCAGTTTTAGGGTACTGGCAATAAAAGAGTTGGGGTTTGTTTTGTCACTGTGATACCTGAAAATGAGAGGCACCCATAATTGGAGAGTTCGTTAACCTGTTGTGTTCACTGGGGATGGAGTCTGTTGTCGCAGCGCATCCTCCACGTGCCGTCTCTTGCTCAGAAGCAGCTTGGCTGCAAAATTTGAGGAGTCTCAAGCAGAGATGCTCTGAAGCAGGTGGGTAAGGAGGGAGCTCCATTTAGGAGTGAACCCCAGTGACATTAATTTCAGCAGACTTGTCCTCACTTATACATTGTGGGGGGGAGGCCAGTGGACTGCAGCCTACAAACACCCAACACTGAAGCGCACGTTCCTGTTTGAAATGGGAGGACACGAGCCAGTGCTTGCTCTAAATGGCATTGGGGACGTGGAGAATGGCACAGAGTGGCCAATGCCAGAAGTGTGGTGCTTGCTCTGAGAAGAAAGCTTCATTTAATTCAGTCATGCTTTTGTGGTGACCCGTTCTGGGAGAAGGTGGAAATCAAATCACCTGCCTGTCTCCCAAACACACTGGGTGTAATGCTAACCAGTGCTGCTGCACCTGTACTTTCAGCAAGAGGTAGCTGCCATGGCTTTGCCAACTACCAGTCACCACTGCAAAGACAAACCTGGGTTTGGGTGGATCTTCTATATGTTTTACTGAGATGTCCTATGCACAAATCAAATTGTGTCAATATATTAGGCTTGATAAATTTGCTATAAGTTGTTTATAAATCCAATGAGTTGAAAATAGCTATTGTCTTACTATTGTATCTTCTACAGCAAATTTACTCCTGTTAAAGTGAGTGTGGGATCGTATCTGTTATTCAGACTGTATGTTTATATGGAAATTGTACTTCTCCTAGCATTTTTGCCTTGGATGTTGCACTTTTGAGAATCCAAATACAGCAAGAAATCTCTGATATATTCCTTGGGCAATGCTGCAGGGGCTTTTTGAAAGTAAATGTTTTCGTTCTGTCTTGCACAATACTCAGCTTTGGGATGTCTATATACCACCAAAATGGGTTTTAATTGCCTGACATAACAAAAGAGATGTGAAAATAAAAAATTGTTTCCAAACTTCTAAATGTATTTCTTCTACAGAGGAAAAAAAGCTTGTTTTTTTTTTTTTTTTTTTTTTTTTTTTAATTTGGAATTGGATGAGTTTTTGCAGCAGTGTGAGAATTGGCCTCTTGTCTTTCAGTTATAATTCTGTAAATTGAAAACCGAGATGCTTCTTAATGGCGTTGCAGCTATGGCTATCTAACTGACATGGACATGTCTGTCAGAGGGATCCACAACAGTTTTTGCCTTTTTAACACTTACTCCACCAGTGCCTCCCCAGAAGCACAAAGACTCGCTGGTCACGGACATGTAACACCCATTGGGGGTGAGGGGCAGCGGCACCGGGCACTGGAAGGATGGGGAAGTGTCAGCAGATGGCACTCGTGACATGCGGCAGACCTGCTCAATTTTTGCAAAGAAAGGGAAAAT
>NW_010108138.1:0-10350 GCF_000699245.1 Pterocles gutturalis | reverse complement strand
TTATAACAAAAATATTTATATTAAGCAGATTTATATCAAGATTTCATACTTACTTTTTATTCTTATTTTTCTTTTGGTAGGAAATCCTCACATAACATATGGTTTTAGAGCATCACAAGACTTTAAAGCAAACATTGCAAGCATGTCTGTTATATTTTTTTATATTTAATTCAATGGGGTTTTTTTTTGCCAGTGACTTTCTTACTGAGAGAAAAAAATTTTGTGTGTATGTTCTCTTGAGACTTGTAGGGAACATAATTAAAATTGAATCTGATTCAATAGAAATTAAAATTTCTATTCTAAAACTTTCTAGTCTTTCCTATTCCAGTAACTAGACTTGTTGAAAAACACAGGGGAGTGTACTGTTTACATTTTGTCTGTTCTTAAAGAATCCAGAGATACACTTTGCATTTTTTTGTGCTTTTCCTTGATTTTTTTGACTTGGAGATTTTTTCCACTTGAAAACCCAATGCAATAAACCATACTTCAGAGCAGAAGTTACTGAAATGTAATGGTAATGTATTTTACTGTAAAGAATCTGGATTATGACATTAAGGAGAAATTGCATTTATGGAAACAATGGTGTAAAATATTTACATGCTTTGAAATACTCCAATTTTCTGCCTAAAAAACTGTGTTGATGACATTTGTCTACATGGTTAATAATTGTAAGAATAGGTCATCTGGGCAATCTCTCAGGATTTATTCAATTTAAAAAAGGGGGGTTGGGCAGGAGAGTAGTTACTATGTTTGTAAATACAGCACAATCTTTGCAGCATTTATTTTAATAGGTCAGTCTTTTATTGTAGCAACATCTATAAATAACTCTTATGCTTGTACTCTGTCCTGACTAATAACTTTCCTTTCTTTAGTAACTGAAAGAAGAACCCGACAACAAACCTCAAAGAATGGTGCGTATGTTCTTATTTTACGAATGGTCACATCAGCATGGGTTACAACCAGTGTGCTTTGGATTTTGGGGCATTTAATAGTGCTGGAGATGTTTGATAATGCTTACCTCAGGAGAAAGTAGTTATTTTGGTAAAACCTTGCTTGCTTTTTTACAAGTAGTAATGCTGAAATTGAATTTGTGCCGGGCTTCATGGATCCGCATACCTGTACTTCCCTGGAAGCAGACAAGAAAACGAACATTTTAAGCAGAGACACATGTGGCTAAATCGATTCTTCCTTATGCAGGGGTCATTATAGGATGAAAGGAATCCAGTATTTTATCCACAGCTAGTTAAGGTTGCCCTGTAAAGATTGATTGCTCTTGAAACATTGAGATATTCCTTCTGTATTGCACTGACCTTTAAATTACTTTCAAGTGATGTCGGTGCATGTGCTAATGAGCTTTTCTCATACTTACTATGAAGATTCGATGTTTCAGGTAAGTTACTGGCGGCTTAGGACTAAAGTGTCAAAGCAGGTTACTGCTTTTGAGGTGGGGGCAGCTTTCACTGTAAACTACATATGTGTCCTTACTTTAGTTTCTTGTTGTCAATGAGGATTATGTGGTATGTGGGAGCACAGGCAAACTGCAGTCTCTCTTGAGAATCTAAATTGTGATCCTGTGTACGAGTATTGCCTACATTTACCAGTGGCGCACCTAGCTTGCTTTGCTGCTGCCAGCAATGTTAACTTACATGTTGCAGGTGCATAGACTCCACTTTTAAATATCCTTTAGATCTGTCTCCAGGCTTCTTTTGTGTCTCAGCTTCCACATGTGAAGTGTCCTATTATTTCTAAAATAATTTAGAAGTGAGCTTTAAAGAGCAGTCTGAAAGCCCAATGATACGCCATCTTCACTTTCACTGGCCTGAACAAAGCATGATGATGTGGAACTGCTGCCTTTCAAGTGGAGGTGGGAACTGGCTTGTATTCCTTGAGATCACCAAGGTGTGGCTAGGCATTTCCTAAAGAAATCCTCAGAATAGATCTGCCTTCTGGAGAAAATAAGTGCAAATAGGTGTAGTTAGTTTTCTAGGCAAAGTGTTTTGGCCTCCATTTCTGTTGTGGGTGGATAAAAGAGATTGCTTTTATACTTTCTGCTGAGAAATTTCTTTCCCATCCTATTTCCATCTCATGTATGTATGCACTTTTGCTATCTCTTGATGTATACTTTCTGCTGAGAAATTTCTTTCCCAGCCCATTTCCATACCATGTATGTGTGCACTTTTGCTGTCACTTGATATGTTTGTATCTGTGCACTAGCATATTCTGAGGTGTATTTGTGACCTGTCTGTTTTGCCACGTCCCATGGTGCAAGTACCAGTCCCATCTTGGTCACTTCTCCCTTGTCAAAAGTATAATTACAGCATGGTGAGGATCATTAGCAGCACTGTAAGAGCAATGAGGAGTTAATATTTTATAAGGAAGCAAGCTGGACTGTGTGTGTACCTAAAACCTTGAAGATTTAGAGTAAGAAGGACTTTAAACTGTAGCTGTGCCCTTCATAAGAAAACCTTCCTTACCCAAATGGTAGATCCTGTGTGTACAGCTCGTGGCGGGTGGTCAGCCAAGCGTGACTATGGGTGGAAAAGCACTTCTCTTGTAAGCATCTAAAACTTTAACATGGAAGTAAAATTCAGTCTATCAAATTCAACTTTTCTTACTAAGAACGAACCAGGGAAGAATTGGTACTCTGCACAGGGGAAAGAAGGCAATTCATTAATTAAAGTGCTGTTGGTATTTGCAGATTTTTCGTGTTTTGTTTTGGTTTTTTTTTTTTTTGGTTTTTTTTTTTTTTTTTCTTCAATGTCTTGTTGACTGGCTTGCTTAGCTCTCTTGAGGGCAAAGCTTGTAAAAGGTTGGGCTCAGCAAGTTCACATCTGAGGCAGTCGTATCAAGCCATGCAAGGTCACACAGACAGACAGGGTGCCATTAACCTTTATTCCGTGCTGTTTGGCATGACTGTGCTGTTAAGCACAGCAGGATTAATTTCCATAGAATTGTATTTAAACTCTACCAGCCAAGAAAAGAAAGGCACCATCTACATGACATTTGACATGTTTAGTTTTTAATGTTTTTAGTCTAATTTCTACCAGAGGTATTGTAAATTGCCTGTAGAGAATGTGGTCTATGTTCTGAGAAATAATCTAAGGCTGATTACTGGAGGAATAGTTGTAAGGGAGGAAGCAGTAAAAGTCAGTGTTATGCTATCATTAAATTGTCACTACTGACTGACCTTACTACATTGTTGCTACCTAGATGAATGACCTGCTGCGGCTATGGACTGTGCAGGATTTTCCAACATGCTTCTGTGTAGGTTTTCTAGCAAGCTAATCAGCTCACTTCCAAATATAAGTCTTTCAAAGGGGTCATCAGCAAGATTTTTATCCCCACACGGAGCAGATGCTCTCAGAGAAAGTTTCAACGTCATCTTGGTAAATATGGTCCTAGGGAATAGGCAGAAGGAATTGCATCATTCACTGCTGGAATCTAAAAGCATTGATGTACGGGGAGGAAAGGCATAATACGGTCCTCCTACATTTGCAGGAAAATTAAGTAAATACTAAAAAAAATACGCATGGTTTGATGGAAGTAGTATTTTGCTAGAATTTCTACTTCTGTTGTAAAATACCACCCCCAGTGCTGTGAAAGTGAAGAAAAGCTTTTCTTTGCTAAGCAGGTTTTTGGGCTTATTATTCTTGTAAGCTGAAAAGAGGGATTTTGTTCTTACTGTATTTAGCATCTTTGTTTTGACCTTTCCCCTCCAAGACAGAATTAATTCTGGAGGGCCACAGTCTGTGATTCTTACAATAAATTCTGCTGGTAAACATGGACGTGACTAAGTTCCTCTGAAGTCAGGATTTTCTGCTAGAATATAGATTGTTAGCCATAGGATATTTCTCAGTTATATTACTGGCTGTGTCACCCGTGGCTGACATTATTCTAGCAGGTCATTCAGTGCCTCTGTAGCTCAGTTCACCCATAAAATTGTGTATCTTTGAGAAACTTGAGTAATGCTGTAAATGCTTTTGAAAACCTTGGATGAGAGTTGCTATGGAGTATAAAATGTTAATCAGACCATCAGATAATTCTGATTTTTGTATGTGATGTGATCTGACTACATAAGAAATACTTATGGTTAATCTAAATGTTGGTGATTTGGACTGGGGTCTGCAGCTGAGAAAAAAGTACATGTTTATAGTTTCATGTGAAAGATTACAAGAATTGCTCAGAAAATTATCTGTATGAGATCATTGACAGGTTATCTCTAGACAAGATAATGTGAAAATTGGAGGCTGGGAAGAAGAGTGAACATGGTTTTAATCAGAGTTATGACTTAAGGGCAGAATAACACATGACTGGAATATTAACAGACTGTGGCTACTTAGGAATTGTAGACATGTAAGAGAAAAGGGAGACAATGTAAGCTTGTAGAGCAAGGTTTACATACATCTTGCCAAAATTAGGAAGGAGTGGAAATGCTGCTAAAAAAAGGAGAAGGCAATCGTGCCATGGCAGCAGCTTTGTACAGACACTACCAAGTCAGATAGATAAGGCTTCTTCAAATAGCAGAATTATCCTGCCTCTGGGACTTGGTTTAAATGTGGCAACATGTTTGAGCAATTAAAAGAATACTGCAAAATGAGCTGTCTAAAGAAGTTTAGGAACGTGTTGCAAACAGCATCATTTCTTGTAAATAGAGCTTTCTGAGTCTTTGATTCCTGCCAACGCAGAGCCTTGTGAAATACTATGAAGGCAGAAGGCAATTTGATCACAAAACGCGAGTTGTGAAGAAGAGATGGACAGCAGATTAGAAAGCAGCGCAATAGAATAGACTGAACTGGGAAGCAGGTAGGCTGCACCCAGCTCAGGAAATAAGTGTTCAGCACTTGTTCTTTCCTTAACTCGCATTCAGAAAGGAAGCACAGACTACCCAGCATGGATCCCAGATGAGAATGTAGGAGGCAAGTGATCTAGCAGAAGAAGTCAAGGGAGATTAACAGCCATGTCAGATTCCAAAGGGTATGAGTATAAAATAGCTCAAGTAAGTATGTATGTATGTATGTAGAAAGGCAGAAAATGTAGGGTCAAAATAGCCGCCTAGCAACAGCTAGAGGCTAAATGGCTAGATGTATCTTTTAGGTACAGAAGTAGCAGGAGGATGACTAAGAAAATTGTGTGTGCCACTCCTTAAGGAAAAGAGAGTTATCAGAAGACATTATCTGATATTGTCATCTTCTGATATCACAAGGCATTGATCAGAAGAGGCCTGATACTGTTTTCCAAGCACTAGAAGAAAAGACACAGAGCCTTGTGAAATACTATGAAGGCAGAAGGCAATTTGATCACAAAACGCGAGTTGTGAAGAAGAGATGGACAGCAGATTAGAAAGCAGCGCAATAGAATAGACTGAACTGGGAAGCAGGTAGGCTGCACCCAGCTCAGGAAATAAGTGTTCAGCACTTGTTCTTTCCTTAACTCGCATTCAGAAAGGAAGCACAGACTACCCAGCATGGATCCCAGATGAGAATGTAGGAGGCAAGTGATCTAGCAGAAGAAGTCAAGGGAGATTAACAGCCATGTCAGATTCCAAAGGGTATGAGTATAAAATAGCTCAAGTAAGTATGTATGTATGTATGTAGAAAGGCAGAAAATGTAGGGTCAAAATAGCCGCCTAGCAACAGCTAGAGGCTAAATGGCTAGATAGATGTATCTTTTAGGTACAGAAGTAGCAGGAGGATGACTAAGAAAATTGTGTGTGCCACTCCTTAAGGAAAAGAGAGTTATCAGAAGTCATTATCTGATATTGTCATCTTCTGATATCACTGTTTTCCAAGCACTAGAAGAAAAGACAGTAAGGAAGACTTTCTAAGTCATCAGACTGGTAAGTCCTACAGTAGGTGTCAGAGGTAGTACAGCCTTTCATTAAAGTCTTGAAAATCAAAATAGTGAGCATAGTGTAGAGTGCTTTAGTTGATTCTCTCTCCTCTTGAGGAGAGATATTAACTAGATAGTCTCTGGAAGTTGTGTTTCTTTCTGTATTTATGATTCATGAAAATATGACATTTTTGCCCCTACAGGAAAAAGGGCTGTGGACAAAGATGGTGATGATGATGAACCAAATGAATATGACCTTAATGACAGCTTTATAGATGATGAGGAAGAGGAGTGCGAACCTACTGATGAAGACTCTGACTGTGAACCAAGTTCAGAAGACAAGGATAACGAAGATGTTGAAACTGTTTTGCAAGACGCACGTAGATTTGTTAAGACCAAAAAGTAGCTGCACGAAAAATTACAACGTTACAAATGTCCAATCTGTTTGTGTTAAAATGTGGATGCACAAGAAGAGGAATTGCTTGGAAAACTGTTTTTTCCTCAGTGATGTAGGCACAACAGGAAGATTTTAATGGGGACAAGGGGACTGAGCAATGCCTTTCTTGTCCATATGTATTATTTTGGTGGGTGTTTTTTGCTTTATTAAGTGATGGAACCAGAGGACTGAGCTCTGAAAGTAGTGGGTGTTTTGTTTCCTCATCTTTCTTTTGCAACACCAGTGCCACCTCATAGTTTGAAGTATAGTTTTAAAGGTGGTTAATGCTTCATCTTCCTGTGCTTGAAAGCAATATTGGCATTAGGAAAGCCTTTTGTTTTGCTGAAACACAATATATATCACGTGTGCGGTGTATCACGGACTAATTCTTGGCCATCACTGGGGAATCTGTCTAAACCATTTTTAATGTTCTTTTGAGTTATTGCAGTCTTAAACTTCGTTAGTCTGCTATTAGCTTTCCTTTTAGGTGTTATTTCTTTGATTCTTTTGATGTACAGTAATTAATATAGGTTGTCTAAATCACTTGAGAATGGTATCTCAGTGTATCAAACCACTTGGTTGTCTCAACAATTATGATGTATTTGCTAATACTACTTTACAGTAGTGTTTCTTTCCATGCCTGTACATCACTGAAACTGTGTTCAGTTCATAACAAAGCTAAAGTCTTGATGACTGTATTTTTGCACAATCAAACTTCTATTGTGGGGGAAAAACATGCGTCTCCGTGATTTCTAAAGACCTTGTTGGAAGATCTTGCCGTCAACGGGTTCACAACTTTCCTGAGCTTTCAAGAAAGAAAGTTAAATAGTTTTAGTATGTTTCAGGACAGATGTCTGGGAGCCATGTGAATTTGTCACTTTTTTGGACACAGTCCTGAAATTCAGGAGCAGAAGCATTCTTTTGTGGCTCTGGCTCCCCTGTGAACATCTGACCAATTGTGGTTGAAAATAAACATCCAGATACACTCAGGCTTTTCAGTTGAGTGGCAAAATGCGCTCTGCTTAAAATAAAATGGCCATTACTGCAAATTGGCACTGGGCTTCTTTTGGATTGAGGATCATTTGACAATTATGTGTCAGGAGCTTCTCTCAAAAATTGTAGATATTGAAAAGATAAACATTCACAATGGGCAACTGTTCTGAATTTGGAGAACATCAGCTTCTGTTGGCCACTGACTTACTGTTTGCTAAAGCTATTTCATATAGAAAGCATCTAGTTGGTGTTTTACAGTGTCTGACGATTTCTGTGACTGTAACCTTCCTCAAGCCAAAGCATTTGGTATCGAGCATTATCTTGTGAATGGCTATTTAAGCTGCTCTCGGGAGCTACTAGCCTTTACTTTGAAAGTAGAAATAGCTTTTTTGTCACTGGAGGCTCCCAGTCAGATAAGTAACCACAACAGCAAATTTAGAAGTAATTCTTGGGTTTGCATGATAGATCAAGTCTTATTGCTGATATATCAGGACTGAAAAAAATTATTTTATGACCAAAGCAGCACCCTGGGAAAGTCAGAGCCATAATAAAGCTGCTCTTTACTGGTAGATTAGGAAAAGATGCTTAAACAGATCTTCTGGAGGGATGAACTTGTAACTCCATTGTATGGGACTATTGATTGAAACTACTGTGTTTGAGGTACAGATGAGACTACTCAGACACTCAGCGGACCCTCAAATGTCAAGTTACCCAATATTTTTTCAGTGAGTCAGAAGTGCACCACAACTTTGTGGGCTGAATCTAGAGACAGCCCTATGATTAGACTCATTCTGGCTGTATTTTATTCTGTAAATGTATTAGTGAGATAATAAAAGGCACATTCTGGCCATATATGCCAATTGCCTCCAAAAGGCAGAATATAACATTTAACAATATGGTCTCTGTATCGAATTACCCCATAATATATGCTTATTAGATATGAAAAAAATAGACTGGAGCATTCTTTACCACCCCCCAAAAAAGTATTTTGAAATGCTGTACTTTAAATTAAGTGAACAGTAAGTGCTTTTTATTCAGCTGTCACCTTAGAGGGTACCCATCTGTTTTCCTAAGACAGGGATAAGATGTGTCAGCTTTCTGTTCCTTGCATTATGAGGCACAAACTGTAATTATTCCTCCTTTTAACTCAGGGTACCATATATCTCTTTCAAGCTGCCTCTGAATTCTCCTTCCGTAACACCTCATTTCCTTTGCTTCATTTAAAGCGCCTTCCTCCTTGCCCTCAACATGGAGCCCAGGAATATGTTAATTCCCTTTTATTTGCAGCATCCTTTTATGTATTTAAAGGGCCCTACAGATCTCTCTTCTGATTTCTCTTCCTGACATTAATCAGGTCCATTCACCCTGTGATTAATCCTCTGAGACCATGTTTCCTGAACCCTGATCCTTCTTAGTTATAGTCTCTGGATGCTTTCTAATTGGCATGTATATCTCTGGAAGGGTGATCCTCAGAAATGGATGCTCTTTCAGATGAGAATTAACAGGAGACCCCAGCCCAGGCATGACTCTGGGACCAGGTTTTCCATCAGCTGTCAGTAATTTGATCAAGACTAACCTCTGTTAGCCTGCTTACAGGAACATCAGGAAAGAGGGTGTGGAGGCTTTCTGGAGTCCACATCCAGGTACTTGCCCTTGACAAAGCATTGGGCTGTCAAGAGAGAGAAACTGGTTTGTTGTTGCTTTGGCACAGTCCCCTCTTTGTTGTCATTTTTTGCTGTGATTGCCTGAATACACGTGAACTTTTGGTTAATTTATTTCTTTGAGTGGGAATTGAAATGTAACTCTTTAGTTAAAATAATGGGATGTCATTTTTAAATTAAATAAATGAATTTGCAATTTAATTCAACTTTTATTTGCTCCTCCTCCCTCTTAATTCTTCACTATCCAGATGTGACAAGTCATGCTGCTCTGGGGACATGGTAGGACCATGCAGGGTCTGTGGGGCTGGTGCATGTTCTTGGACCACAGACACACTTTTCAGAAACTGGGGCATTTGTTTTCATGGTTCCTGCAGCTTTTATTGTGTCTTTTCTCATTCAACTCTTTCCACAGGGATGCTGATGGTCCTAAACCCTTCTGCCGTGGAGCCAGACCTGCCTCTCTCAGGAGGCTGGAAGTTTTAACTAGCCCCTTTGATTTTCACAAGATTCAACATAATTGATGGTCGCACCCTCCATAGAAGATGTTATGAATGATTCAAGTCTCAAGTGGACATAAAAAGGTCAAATCAAAATTTATTTGCGAATCGAGGCAGGCAAACACGCCCTTGGTGCGCTGGAGTCACCGCCCCACAAAATGCACACCGAGTGTACCACTGACCCACTTTTATAGCCTTGGTGTTACATAACAGGGTTTAACCAATCAGCGAGAGGATCAAAAAATCACCAATCAATTGATGACACCACATGGCACCACCCCAGGTTTGATCCGAATCGGTCCAAATTGACCAACCGGCGGTGTTACATAAGGTCCAATCAGAGTCCAGAGTTAGGTCCAATCGGTGTTTGGTGTTAGTGTCCAATCAAAGTGTGACTTTTCAATCCCTGCTGCAAGCTCCTGCTTCTTTTCTTCCAGATTGTTCTGTGGCTCTTGCTCTCTTGTCTAGGGGTTTAGCTTCGTAGTTTAGTGGCTTGGTCTAGGGGTTGCTGTAATATTCATTTGCTTCTCTCAGGCTTGCTCAATAACAGGTAAGTAACAATAACAACAATAACAAGTGAACTATAAAACAACCCTTAAGGATCTCATTTCAATGATACAAGGACCCTTGGATTAATTAACACTTAACAATTGACCTCTGACAATGGCAACATTGTCTCATACTGACACGAATCAGTTTCACATATATCACAGAAGAGAATAGCCATGATTTCCACTTTGTTGTGCATCTTTTCTCAATTTGGAAGAAGCTCTTCTGGCCACACTTCCTTGTTGTCTGTAGTAACCACTGACCAAACTGCCATAAAATCACCCCATTAAATTCAGCCCTGAGGAAAGGCTGTGCTCTTTGTGGCACCCCCTCGGACAGCTGGGGTTTGCTCCTGGCTTTTCCTCAGGGCCGTTCTACAGTTGAC
>NW_010108137.1:16330-24434 GCF_000699245.1 Pterocles gutturalis | reverse complement strand
ATGCGGGATTTCCCTGGAGGGCTGCTACACCCAAACTGCAGAGCAGGGCAACTCTGGCAATGTTACAGCTTTTTTTCTTTTTTTAGCTATTTCATACCGTCGATTTTTCTTGATTTGTTTAACCTGAGGTTGCTTTCTATCCTAATATGAGAAGAAAATGTCTCTTTTTCGTACTTAAGGAGTGGTAAAACCAGAAACACAGCTAATCAGCCCTCCTATGCGGGGCAGCACAGACGTTCTACCTACATTTTTCAGAGAGCATGAATAGATTTGGAAGTAGCGATACCTTTGAAATATTTCTTGCTAAGGAAACTGAATGTGGGCTGCCATGGGAGGAAGACAGAGCCTTGTACCTCTGGGTTGATTTGTGTTTGGGGGGGGGGAGGTCCTTTTTCTCTTGAAGAATGGCCTAAGCTAACTGCTGTAGCTCAGCCCATAATAACAGTGTTTTAAGAATGTGTCTCCAAGTACCCTATTGATTCTTGGACTGCTATTGCTACTGAAGGGGGAAAAATCCAGCTCTAACAGGGAAGGGATGGTGAGAAGAGGATGCAATCTCCTCCACTGGGAACCGAAGCTGGATTGTTCCTGCAGTACAGCTCCTGGTGACTCAAACACACTGGGTTTGTCTGCTCTCTGATGCGTGGGTCTGCCTCTCTCTAGCTGTCCCAATAACATTGTGGTTGGCGCTGCTGAACTGTTGTGTCTCTGAACACCGTGTCTCTGGCCCGCAAGGTAAAAGCTGTGATTACAGCACAGTACGCCACAGTTGTTCTCAACTTCAAAGTTACAATGCTTTGTAGCAGCAGGCTACCTTAGGAAAAAAAAATAGGGAAATGGTTCTTTCTAGCAAGGGAGATGTACTAACTGGCTTTTCCTGTCTCTCAGCTTTGATTTACCCCCCTTCCAGTGATTGCTGGCTGCTAAAAACCTCTGTGTAGCACTGCCTGTTGAAGGGAATCCAGCAGATGGGTACAAAGTTTGTGGGAAAAGGCTGCAAGAAATATGCTGGCACAAAAAACCTTGCTCAAGGAGAAGCAGCAGAGAAAAAAAAAAATCTGGGGCTTGTGCACACAGACCCTCAAATTCACATGTGTTAGTGGGATGCACCTGCAAGGTGGGGATGCAGTGGGGCTGTCCCCTGCCTGGCTAGTGACAGTGCCCTGTGGCGGGTGATGCTGGGTGTCACAGGATGCTCCAGGAAAGCAGTGGTGGGGCACAGCAAAGCCCTTGCTCAGCTAAGGGCTTGCCTGCAGCTAAAATCCAGCCGCTGTGCTGGTGTGCTGGCTGTGGGTGAAAACAAAAAGCTGCTAGAGGGAAAGTGAAGCAGGCACCTTTCCCACTGGGAAAGCAGCAAATCCATCCAACTCACCTTCACACCGAGGGTTGTTGTCATAACACACCCTTTTGGCAGCACACCAGCCTGAAGATAACGGAGGGCATTTGCCTTCCAAGGGCCCCCCCCAGCTCCTCCTGCTGCTGCTTTTGTTGAGTCTAAAACGGGGAAAAAGGCCCCGTGGTCCCCCCCATCCCTTTTGATGTCCCGGCACAGTCAGGCTGTGGAAGGAAGGGATCCAGCATGTAGCTTGCCACAACTTGTTGTGTCGCATGGTGCCCTGGGTAAGCTGGCATCCGAAGTGGCCAGCCTTCACCGAAGAGCTGGGAGAAGAGTTTGGCTGGTATTTCTTAAAGGCAAATGGATGAGAACTCAAATTCAAAGGCTGGCTGCTGTTCCCTAGTGAGCAAAAGAGGCTTGAGTAACTTTTGGTATTCAAATAGGAGGCAGAAACCTGAGCGCTCTCCTGGTTTTTGGCTCTTCAAAGACATCTGGACTGTGTTGGGAGCAAAACTGAGGAGCCACAGAGGTCCTGGGCAGGCTGTGATGCTGCAGCCTCTGTGAGGGCAGCGCTAGTCGCATGGTGGCTGTTTTGTGTCGGCTCTTCACAAAAGCTTACTGGGAGGCAGCATTTTTCCCACTGCCTCCTGAAATCCAAGTACTGTGCAGCCCAGGCAAGGCTTGCTGCCATCTCCTAATGTGGAAGAGATGACATGGCATTGAGACCCCCTCCTGTGCCAAAGCTGGAGAGGACTGCAACCGCATCATTTCCTCAGAGGGATTCCCAAGGCTGGTTGTAGCGTTTTCTTTCATCCTATATGCTTTCAAGTGCTCTGCTAAAGCTCGTTTCCTTCTTATACCCGTGGTCTTTGTGCTAACAGCTTCTTCCTTCCCTCCCACAAGAGATTCCTGACTACCAAGGACTGCAGCATGCAAGGCAGGCAGCCAGGTTGTGGGCTAGAGGAAAGTTCAGCAAACTGGCTACTGGGATGAGCTGGAAAGTGTTGGGATACCTTCTTAAGCTCTTCATGTGTCCTCAGTTCAGCTTATCTCCTGGATCCCTGCAGCCCTGCTGGCAGTGGCTTGTTTCCAGCAGCTGTAGGAGCATCTGGTGCTGGGCAGGTTGCAGGGGTGGGGAGAACTCTTTGAACTCAGGCTCAAGCATTAATTGCTTGTCCCCACGTGCTACAAAGCGAGGTGCTGATTGCTACCTTCCAACTGGAGGTTGTAAGAAAAGGTGGATTTACAAAGGGCTGAATGCTTTTGTTGGATGTCCATCCCTCGAACTAGTGAGGGCTGAATATGGGTGCCACCGTGGCCCTGTGGCTGCACCGTTTGGATCTTGAGTTGGCACATAAAGTTGTAAATGTCTGTTTGAATGTGCAGTCTGAGAGTTTCCAGACTGCAGAGCACCAAAATTGCAGTGTGTGTTCAGCCAGGTGTATTCTCCACTGTTAATCCATTTGGCACTTCTGCCTGAAACACCAAAAAGCTAGAAGAGCGAGCCACCTTGGAGCCAGCCAGAAGGCTGAAGTGGGCTGGTGTCACCCTGACAGCATGTTGGTCCCCAGGGAAGCAGTATCCCCAGCTGCAGCACATCTCTCCATGAGGCCGCTCCCTCTCCACATGCGGCTTCTTGCATGGCAGACCTCGGTCCCCTGCACTGGCAAGGGCTGAGTTCCACCACAGCAGCCTGGGGGTCACTGCCGTTGTGTCACCACCCAAGTGCCAGGCAAAGAA
Organism: Pterocles gutturalis; assembly: GCF_000699245.1. NCBI lineage: Eukaryota > Metazoa > Chordata > Aves > Pterocliformes > Pteroclidae > Pterocles > Pterocles gutturalis. The sequence goes on along the minus strand of NW_010108137.1, from coordinate 21,358 downwards.
GCCCAGGGGAGACCTGGAAGCGACCTATGGGAGGGGGACTGGCAGGGATTGCAGCAGTCCTTTTGGTTCAGCACCATTTCCTGGCGATGTTTCGTGGGTGCCATGCAGGAGCCCTGAATCACAAGGTCTGACTTGTTAAACCCTGGTGTCGGTGCCTGCTAGACTCGTCACACTTTCTACTAGGACATATTCTGTGCCAGCCCCGATCAGACTGATACACAGGACGTTTTGATGGGTCAGCCCTTTCCTGTTACTGACTAAACATGTGTGAGTTGGTTATGGAGCTTGTTTGCTGTAGTTCCATGGGCTCAGCCAGCTCCAGGCTATGGAGTTTGCATCAGGGGCTTGAGAAAAATATCCTGTGTCTAAAACTGGTGGATGGGGAGGGATTGTGCTATGAGGTTTGTTTTCCTCCACACGTATAGTCAGTGTCCAGATCCCGTGTGCCTGTTTGTGCTCCAGCCCAGGACTGTTGATCACATGTGCAGCATCCCAGGGTGAGCACACAGAAGTCTGGATATCCCAGTCCCGGACTGGTTGGCCTGTGGCTCACAAAGGGAAAGGCAGGATGGTAAACCTGCCTGGGAAAGCTCTGGGTGGAGGCCCAGGCTTTTGGGATGAGAATAGCAAGTTTCCAGTCCCAGTGCTGCTGTACGGATGTGCTCCATCAGGACTGGAAAGGATTGCATGGGTCATGAACCAGCAGCTCTCTGCAGTTGCAGGCAGACATTTAATAGATGCTCTGGGACCCTTCCCAGTTGGGAATCTGTTCTGTGTGTCACCTTAGTCCACCAAACACTTCCTAATGCTCTATAATTAACATAACCTTACAAGAAGAGACCAAAATCCATAACTCATGTATTGTGGGTTATAAGCTGGAGAAAAGGGCGGCATTACCCCGGCTCCTGATTTCAGGGACCCAGTTGAGTACGAGTCCCCTGTGATGCCTGGAAAGGGAAGCAAGCTCCAGAGAACATCAGAGAAATGCAACAAGCAATCCCAGTGGCTCCAGATGCAATCTTAGGGAAAATCCTGCCAGATCCCAAAACGGGTGACTGTTTTATCCACAAAGATGTGACAAGGACACCCCAACAAGGCTCCTGCGGATGCAAAGCCATCGACAGTCCCTGCCAAGCCTGCTGATGTCCAGATCCTCCAGGAAAAGGGGTTATGGCAGTGGTGTCCCTAGAGATAACCTCTGTGCTTTTCTCCCCGGTGGGAGGGGGGATGGCACTGCTGCAGTCTGTCCTTGCTGCTGGCTGGAGCATTTGTTGTGGGCCAAGGGCATTGCTCTGTTGGGGAGGACTGTCATGGTGAGCAGCATCTTGGTTCATGGCGAGCAGCCTGCAGTGGTGGCAGGAGGCTGTGCCTCTCTTCCTTCCACGCTGGAGCCCAGCATGTGCCTCTCCTGGTAGGTCTTGCTTCTGGCACAGCCCTTGTCCCTTTACCTGCTCCTGAGGGGACCGGCAGCTTCAGGATTTCTTTAGGGATGGAATAACTTTATCTGGCGTAAGTCACTTTTGCTGGGTTTCTAGTCTAGAGTCCTTGGGAGGATGGGAGCTCCTCCCTGCTGCCGTACTGGGAGCCTAGTGAGCAGCTCGCTGTAGATGTCCTTCTGCAGTGCCAGGCTCGCTGGGGATGGATGGACTGCTCTGAGGGTTGGGTGCACAAGACTTACAGGTTCATGGATGCGCAAGGCTTATGGATGCACATATCCGTGTGCACAAGGCTTATGGATTCCTCCTAGCCCAGGACGGGTGTTACTAGCCAGGGGTAGAAGTACTCCTACTGCCCAATGTGCTGCAGCAAACCTGGGGCTGAAAGCATCGGCTGTGTCCTGCCTGGTCCCTTCCCATGGTGGTGAACTGTAACACTGTCCATCAGCTTTCTTTCTGATACCCATCTGAAGTCGTAATTCCCTGGCTGATCAGAGCTACCCAAGAGGTATTGTGGGATAATCTGCATAATAATATTGGGGAATTTGTCAACTCCTGACAAATATCTGAGCAGCTGGCTATAGGCCATGAGTGAATAGGAATTAAATATGTAATGTAATTAATATCTTTCAAATAAATGGCAGGAGTAGGGCTCTGAACAACTGTCTGTTGAGTTTCTTCCCTCGTGCACCACCTCTCTCCTTTTGGGAAAATATGTTGGAGTTCTTCCCCAGGTGCCCTGTGCATCTTCCCCTCCCTGAGCTGTACTTCTTCCTTAAACATTGTTTATTTGTGCGCTTGGTTCAGAGGAGGAATCCTGTAAGGCGAGCTGCAGCTGCTTCTGTTCAGGAATAACATCTCTGAGCTTGCTTTTTTGCGCTGTGATGTGCAGATGCCTCCTTCTCAACCGTCTGTTTGTGGTGTGGGTTGGTTTGCACAGCTTTCCCAGGGTGCAGCTCAGTGGGTCACAGCCGGTTTACTCAAACCTGGTGCTGAGTTCCCCTTGCCGCAGCGTGGGGGAAGTCATGAACGATGGCAGAAAGGCCAGAGCTCCCTGCCTGCATGTTTGGAAAGTCCTGCATCGGTTTCACGTGGCTAACATGGGAAAGGTTCGCTTTGGCAACCACAGGGGCTCGGAGGCTGCTGTGTCCTGTCTATATTTAGTTTTAAACAAGTTCTGGAGGAGGGGGGAAGGCTTTTGCTTGAGAAAGCATCCTGTTGCCGGGAGTGTGCTGGGGCTGAATCACCATCGGTGTTTGCTTTGGGTCATGGCGAGGTGTGCACGGACAGTGTCCAGCTGGGGAAGGGGCTGAGCAGGGGCGAGGAGCCCTGTCGTGCCTCTCATCTGCAGAAGTGTGACCAGCAGGTCCAGGGAGGGGATTCTCCCCATCGGCTCTGCTCTGGTGAGACCCCACCTGCATTGCTGTGTCCAGCTCTGGGGTCCCCAGCACAGGAAGGACATGGACCTGTTGGAGCGGGGCCAGAGGAGGCCACGGAGATGGTCCAAGGGCTGGAGCACCTCCCGTATGAGAACAGGCTGAGAGAGTTGGGGGTGTTCAGCCTGGAGAAGAGAAGGCTCTGGGGAGACCTTAGAGCACCTTGCAGTGCTGAAAGGGGGCTACAGGAGAGGTGGGGGGGCTCTTGATCAGGGGGTGGAGGGATAGGACAAGGGGTAACAGTTTTAAGGTGAAAGAGGGGAGATTTAGATTCGATATTAGGAAGAAAATGTTTTCCTGTGAGGGTGGTGAGGCAGTGGCCCAGGTTGCCCAGAGAAGCTGTGGATGCCCCATCCCTGGAGGGGTTCAAGGCCAGGCTGGATGAGGCTTTGGGCAACCTGGGCTGGTGGGAGGTGTCCCTGCCCATGGCAGGGGAGTGGAACTGGATTATCTTTAAGGTCCCTTCCAACCCAAACCGTTCTATGATTCTGTGATCTTCCTGTAGATGAGATGTGTCATGCAGGGCAGAGATAGGGATGGGGCTCAAATCCCAGAGTTTCTGGATTGGGATTCATCTATGATCATGTCATCTTCCTCAAGTCATCCTTCATTTGCCTCTGTGGTCCTGGGCTTCTCGGAGAAGAAACAATTGTCATCTTCTCCCCTGGGAGAAGCAGATAGGAATCATCAAAGGAAGGAATCCAAGCCCAGGTTGTCCCTTCAAGTGCGTGCTGAGTGCATGTGTCAGCACCATGTGTCCCCTGGGTTACCGAGCATCCAGGCTGGTTGCTCCCTAGCATGGTACTTTGCAGTCATGCTTTGTTCTCAGTCTTTCTGGGCACCCACAGGTCTCCCCAGAGCCTAACTGTTATCATTTCCAGTTGTTAGTGGATTTTTCACACTTCTGATTAACATCAGTGGTGCGCGCAGTGCTGGTTTGGGAGAAGGGGATTTAAGCGGGGACATGCGTCATTCCTTTGGAGGGACGCTTCTTGAGGCCGGGAGTTTCTGTTTCCACTGCGTAGGAGAATTCGTAACCTCTGTGTTTCTGGTTTTTCTTCCTCCTTAACATAGGGTGTTTATCAACCAAGGGGAAAATCTTCCTGTTCAGCTGCAGGAGGTGTTCAGACTGGCATCAGGGCATGCCCTGCATGAACCATTCTTCTTTCCATCACAAATGATAGTGAGAAAAGGAAAAACCTTCTTAATTTAGACTTTGTCGAGGTTTGCCACTAAGGCAAGCTGAATGCAACCCTTGGGTTGGAGGAACGTGCCATGTCCCCAGCTGTCCCTATGTCCCGCTGCACTTACACAGGTATAATGTGTGACCAGTGCCCTGTCCCACACCTTCTTCTGTGGGACCAAGGTGACATTTTCCAGGCTGGGGAAAGCAGCTTTTGGTGCAGATTTCTATGGAGCGTGAGGCTTTGAGCAACCTGGGCTAGTGGGAGGTGTCCCTGCCCATGGCAGGGGGTTGGAACTAGATGAGCTTTAAGGTCCCTTCCAACCCAAACCATTCTGTGATTCTGGATCTGTATGGGTGGCTGTGCTGGAAGGTGGTTTATTCCTCATTGCAAAGGGCCTGGGAAGTTTGATGTCCTCAGCAGCTGTGGCCAAGGCTGAGTCCTGCTGTGCTGTGTCCCCTCATTGCATGGGCAGCCCAGGAAGGCAGCAGTGTCTGGGGGAGCGAGCGGCCAGGAAAAGTGGAGGAGAGGCACCATGCACGCCCTGTTTTTGCAAAACCTGTGGGATACAGCTGGATAAGCAAAAGGGCTGATGCAGGCTGGAGAAGGATGCAGGGAGTGGGAAAACTGAGGAAGCAGAGAACGGGCTCCGGCTTTGTGTCCGTGTGTGCCGAAGGGCGAACGGCTGGCACTGACTTGCAGAGCTTTGTTCTGGGTGGGAGCAGCTCGCTGCAAGGCAGGGCTGCCCATGTGGCTTGGGAAGCACGACTTGCCAGCCCTGAGAGGCAGGAGAAGAAGGGGGGATGCTCAGGGAGACCCCATCCCTGCCCCAAACCCCAAGGACCGCTGCCGGGCAGCCCGAGCCGGTTTGCTCTGCAGCAGTGCTGCGTTCAGAGGCTCTCCGGCCGCGCTGGGGCTGACTCACCACAGCGGTCACAGCCAAGTCAGGTCAGCCTGGCCTGGAGGGGAAGA
>NW_010108137.1:10021-16320 GCF_000699245.1 Pterocles gutturalis | reverse complement strand
CCGTCAAATCTTCCAGCTTCTCAGGCAAACAGCCTTGCCCTCTGCCTGCTGGGGTGACCTCCTCTGCCAGGCAGACCTTCTCCTCCCCATTCCTTCTCGCCACTGCTGGCTTCAGCTCTGCATCTGGAGGTTGCCAGCCAGGTATGGAGCAGATGGTGGAGGCAGCAGGGACGTGGGAGCATGGAAAGAGCCACGGGCAGGCTGAGAGAGGCAGGCTGGGGCAAGCAAACCTCTCTTTGCAAAGCAGAGCGCTCAGCAGAGACTATTTGTGGTAAGCGATGCCAGGACATCTGCAGCAAGCATGATTCGCAGGAGGTGAAGCAGCTGAGTCTGGCACCAGGAGCACCCGCTTCTCCTCAAACAGAGGATGCTGTGGTGTGGCACTCCCCCGCCAGCCCGACCTTGGCTCTCGCTGGCCACAGCAGGCGTGCCAGCTGCGGGTTAGTGATGCAGTTGTCACCATCAGACCGTGTGACTAAGGAGAAGGGACTGAAGCAGGCATTGGGATTTGTCCCCCAAGCCGTGTCACCGTGGCGGCGTCCGGTTGTGACCCTTGGCCGTGCAGCCGGTGCCTGAGAGTTGATGAGAGCAAAGAGGCGATGCTGGCCACTGGCACCCAGCCCGTTCCACATGGTGTGCGAGGTGCTGGTCCCTGTGCCAGCAGCACGCGTGGGGATCTCGCACCGGCAGTCAGAGCCACGTGGCTCTGCAGCCACTGGCTCCCCAGTGGCCTTAGCCTCACTGTGCAAAGAGGCTCGGTGGCTGCTCCTCCTAGCCCTGGCAGCGGTGGCAGGGATCTGTGATAAAGTCCCAGGGTGTCTTTTCATCCTGGGTTTTGTTTAGGGTATGAAAACAACTCGGCTCCCCCTCTCTGAGGACCCTCTCCCTCCCTGTGCGTGCTGTGGTGGGGTTTCTGGGCTGAACCAGGGCTGGGGGAACCAAGGCACAGAGGCTGCATCCCAGGGGGGAGGCTCAGCCCTGGTGCCATATACAGCTCTGCTACCTGGGGAGCTGCTGGGCAGGCTGGAGCTGGCCATGGGGGCCCTGGGGGTGCAGCTGAACCCAGGCAGCAGCTGACTGGTTTCCTGCTGCCGTTTGTGCCCAGAATTTGAGCTGTGGGCAGGCCATAGAGACAGAGGAGAGGGAGGCAGGGAGCAAGCTTAGTGCTGCTTTCACACTGAAGGGCCCCACAGTGATGCCTCTGGAGCAATTTTCACTTGGTGGCTTTGGGCTGTGCCTTGGAGGGGATGATGAACTCTCCGCTGGAGGTCCAGCCAGCACTGTCCCGTGCACCCAGGAATGGCCTTTACCTGGCGACATCCTCCCCATGCGGCTCAGACACCGCTTCCCGCTGACTTGCCTCCTTTGCTGTTCCTTTCCCAGTCCTCAGTATGCTCCAAGATTGTCCAGCTGCTGGGCCAGAATGAGGTGGACTATCGTCAGAAGCAGGTGGTGATCGTGAGCCAAGACAGCTTCTACCGGGTCCTCACCTCAGAGCAGAAATCCAAAGCGCTCAAAGGCCAGTTCAATTTTGACCACCCAGGTGAATGGAGAACAGCACCGGGACTCTGCTGCGCAGGGCGGGGGCGAGGGCTGCAGCGGGACCCCCACTCCACCAGCAAAGAGCCCTTGCATGGACACTGGGACTCTGTCTCTGTGGGTGGCTTAGTTAAGCTCTTGTGGAGCTGGGTACAACCCTGGCAGGGTGGCTGGGAAATACCTGTGTCCCTTGTGGTACAACTTCTGTCTCTTTTGGGAAAGAAACTGTGTCGGGGGTGAAGTGTTTGGGATGAGGAGTCTGAGGGTTCGTAACCTGCCCTAAGATGCTCCTCTTCTCCCTGCAAAAACATCCCCTGGTTTGAAAACCTTTATGGTGCAGCTGGGTTGGGACCAGGGAGATCTGGCCTGGCACAGTCCCCTGGAGCCAGCAGCTCCTTGTTGCTCCTTCAAGGAGGGAACCGTCTTGTGCAGCTGCTCTGCAAACCCCTCCACTGAGGGGGCTGAGCCCTGCTGCTACAACAGGGGCTCTTTGAGCCATCTCCAGGCTTGTTGGGGAAATTCCAGCGCTGCTGTCCCTTCATCCCCACGAGGACAATGACCAGAGGCAGTGAGCACTGAGCAAACAGAGCCCTGTCTGTCCGGCAGCTTGAAGATGAAACACTGCTCCAGTCTCTCTGAGGGCTGGAGCCCTGGAGATGCCTTCCCCAGCCCAGGCTGTCAGCGCCGCCGTACAAGGACAGTATTGATCTCTGTGGGCCAGATCCCAGGCTGGTGCAAAGCGGTGAAGCCATAGGGGCTGCGGGAGAGCTGGGCTTTGCTAAGCCCACATGCTTTCCTCCTCAGTCTGTGCATCTCTCTGTCCCCAGTGCAGGGTGCCAGTGGCTCAGGCTGGGGTAAGCTCAGCATCTGGTGGGTGGGAGAAATTGCAAAGCTGCCTCGGGTAACGTTTCGTCTCTCCTCAGATGCCTTTGACAACGAGCTGATCGTGAAAACGCTCAAAGAGATCACGGAAGGGAAGACGGTCCAGATTCCTGTCTATGACTTTGTCTCCCACTCCAGGTCTAACAGCCCCTCCTGCCTTGCTGTGCCTCTGCTAACGCCCCACCAGCCCACACCGCCTGCCCCTCCGCTTGCGCCTGCTCCTAGGCCCCTAATGTGCCAATCCAAACTTTCAGTCCTAACTACTCCAGACCCCTTGGTTGGAGGATCCAGGGCAGATACAGGCGCAGGGTCTGGAAAGCTGCGCAGCCATGCGGTGGCATCCAGCAACACATAGGCATCAGTGAAGGGGAGTTATGGCCCCCCTTTTATTCCCCCATCCACATTTTCTCTCCCCATAAACTCTGGGTTTGCAGCTTTAACAAGCATTCCAGGCTCAAACAGCCTGACACTGCCAGGAGAGGAGGAGGACAACAGTTCTTGCTCCTGTAACTCTTCCCTTGCACGTGTTCAGCTTGTTTTTGCACGCCTGTGTTGGTCGTGGATGGTGTGACCCTGCTCCATTCCCCACAGAAGCGCTGTGGTGTCGGGGCAGTGCTGCCTGGTTCCCAGGGGAGCAGAGCTGGCCCTTGCAGGTTTCCCGTGGGTCAAGCCCCATGCACAAGCTTTCTGGGCTTCACGGCTTGGCACGTAACACTTGTAAGCAGCAGCTGGCTGAGGTGGGGGGACAGGGACTAGTCTGCTTCCTGCTCTGCCATTTGTCCTTCTAGGAAGCGTATGTATGCCTTGGATTCCCCTTACCGCGGAGGGGTAGGTCTGCCCTCTTCTCGGCCGTTCCCCTGGTGCAGCAGTGATGTCCCAGGGTTGGGGAGCACCGCTGCTTCCCCCCACCTCTCTCGGCTTTTTTCCCCACACCGGCATATTTTGATTCTCCTTCCCTCTGCTTAGGAAAGAGGAGACGGTGACTGTTTACCCTGCCGACGTGGTGCTCTTCGAAGGCATCCTGGCTTTCTACAGCCAGGAGGTGCGGGATCTCTTCCGCATGAAGCTCTTCGTGGACACGGACGCAGACACCCGGCTGTCCCGTAGAGGTGAGGCTCCTTGTGCAGCAAGGACAGAAATGTCACTTAACTGATGTGGGTGGCTGGTCGCAGAGGCAGCTGACAGTGACCGAAGTGCAGCTGGAATTGGCACAAAGTGGTGCTGCTGCTAGCAAAGAGCCAGGGAGCTTTTCCTCCCCAGTGAAGAACGTCACCCAGGGCAGCTTGCAGTGAGGAGCACCTTGCTCTATGTCTCTTAGGATTCAGTGGGGTTTTTGCTGCCTTGTCTGGGTTTCCTCCTTTGATGCATGCAGCAGTGTGACTACTGAACATGCTGTGTCCCTGCGTGGCCCTGTGGCACCAGCCCTGTGCCATCGGCTGAACGGCAGCTGCTGCCAGTCAGCAGGTACCAGGAGGGAGGAGCGCAATGGGCATGGCAAAGTGGTGTGACAGCTCCATCAGAAGGCAGCACCTGATGGATCTGCTCAGGACCTGGGGTATGGGTGCACTCTGAGGATGGCATTTGGGTGTGAGGATGTCCATCATGGATGATGCAGATAGGGAATTTGGTTTTACATCTTGGTTTGTGCAAGCATGGCCACTGCAGTGTCTGTCCTCTTTCTGCCTGGCACTAGGGTGATGGCTTTGGGGGCAAAGAACCCTAGAAACCAGAATATCTCCCTCTAGGTCTCCCCGTGTCCCACTGGCTTGGCTGTGGGTTGCCACCTGACATCAGAGGGACTTCAGCTCTGCAGGGTCTGCATGGCTTGAGATGCCATTCATTTCAAAGCAGCCTTTAGGAGTGGGGTCACCGATGCAGCACCTGGGTCTCTGGGATGACCAATAAAGCATTTGGGGACTCTTGGGGCAGAATTCAGTTCTGTCTGACCTTTCCCTCCTCCTGCCTGGCTCCAACAGCCTCCACAGGGTGTGTGGGAATGCAGAAGATGACTTAGAGGAGAGGTCCCAGCCAGACCTCTGTGCTGTGACAAGAGGAGCGTGTCTCGGTGCGTCAGCCTGGGACTGCTTGGTGTGCATGGGACTGTTCCCCTCTGCGATGGAACTGGTCTTGCCTGCCCTCCTGCTGTCAGACAGATGCACAGCCTCCTCCGCTGTTGGGATGTCATCAGTGCTGATTAAAAGCTCCTTTCTACGCATCCTTCTTGACCCTGCCCACTATTCTTGCATGACTCACCCAGGGAGGTGACAGCACAGTCATTGCAGGGAGATGCATTATCAGGTCAGAAATGCACGTTTGCAATGTGAGCCTTAGCCCTTAAGCAGACTGCGTAGGGCAGGATCTTGGGTTCACACCCAGCCACAGGGTAGCACACGTTTTTGGTAGTGCCCTGTATCAGCTGTCTGAAGGCAAGGCATTTACAGTGCCACATGACCGTGTGGGCATCCTAGTCGTACTCTCGAGCCTGTGGTTCAGTCACTTTGGACTTGGTATAAAACTGTGAGCTCAGGGCTTGAGAACTGGTTGAGATGTCATTTCCTAAGAACCGAGACCGTCCAGCTGCTGACCACAATACAGAGCTAAACCCAGCTGTTGGACGGGTTCCTGAGCCACATGGGCCCAGGCTGTTCTTGGGGGTGTTTCTCCCACCCACCATCAATCTCTAAAGCCTTGCAAAGGGGCACCTGGGCTGGTTGAGGTGCTGGCGTCTCCTAGTTAGGGCAACTCATTGGTGTCCTGACAGAAGACTGACCATTTGGTGGCCTCCTGGCCTGCCATCAGCAGTTGGTAGGACCAGTGCAGCAGCAGATCTGTTTGCTTTATGTCCCCCTGGCATTTCTGGGAAAGGAGAGCCTGCGTGTGAGGTACCAAAGGTATAATCATGTCCCTGAAATGTAGCAGGAGGCAGCTTGTAGCCAAAGTTGGGATCTAGCATTGCGACATGGCTCTGAGTCATCTTGCTCTCCCAGAAGTCCTGAAGAGTTGCAGCAACGGGATTTTCAGATGGGCAGCAGAGGGAGATGAGGTTCCTGGAAACGTAGCTGACAGCCCAGTTAATCAATAACACTGGGGTTCAGTACATACAACTCATGCTGTCCTCATCTCAGCACTTCTCCCAAGAAACAACGCAGCTACCAGAGCACAGGGCATGTCGGGTACCTCAGACAGCCCGAGCCTTGCAGAGCTGCTGCTGGCTGAGGTCCCTTGCTGCGCTGCCCTTGGCTGAGGGACATTGGCCCCATTGCTTTGGGCCCGGGTATGAGACAGTGGGTGCTTGACTTGTATATGGAGAGGGTTGATTGCCCTGCTGTGGTCTGCCCTGGAGCAGGACCAGAGAGTTTAGCCCCATCAGGACCAGCCCCTGTAGCCTGGACCCCTCGCCCTGTGCAGCTCGCAGCCTCCCGCACACTATGCCGGGCCAGCTGAGCTGCAAATACACCCTTGCTATGCTCCTTCCCTGCCCCACAGCAGCCAGCAAACAGGGTGTGGGGACCTGAGAAACAAAAGTCTCTCTGTCTTGCCTTTTTTTTTTTTTTATTTTTAAATTTTCCTTGCCTGTTTTTCTGTATTGTTTGAGCTAGGGCTTGCTCCTGCTCTCTGGAGAAGGCAAGGAGCTGGCTGGAGCAGCCTGGGCTCGGCTGAGCCCCTCCTGGAGTCGGCAGGGAGCTGGCACGCATCCTGCTGCCAGCCCTTTCTTCCTCCCATCGCCTCTCTAGCTGCAAAAGGGCACGCTGCAAAGCTGCTGGCTGCGGGCAAGCAGGGCCACGGGGACGGTGCCAAACCGGCACTGAGAGAACAGCACTGTCCTGGCCCTGTGAACACACGGGCAATGGCTGCTGAGCAGGTCATGCAGGCTGGCA
>NW_010108137.1:6314-9998 GCF_000699245.1 Pterocles gutturalis | reverse complement strand
CGGTCTGAAGCCGGTGCCAGGCGCTGGCGTGCTGGGGAGAAGCCAGACAGCCCCTCGGGGAGAGCCAAGAGCCATCTGCTCAGCCACAGGGCTGTTCTGCCTCTTACCCGTGGATTTAATTGAACTGGGGCACTTGTCCATGCTGAAGTGGCTTCAGATCGGAGATGGCAATGGCCCAAATACCTTGAGCAAACAGGACATCAGGTCTGAGCGGCAGAACAAGCTGGAGGCCAGCTTGCTCTCCTGCCTCCCTCCTGAGCTGATCTCCCGTTAGCATCCCCTCAGGCTCTGGTTGTGGGAGCCTGCTTCTCTCCTGTCCCGCTGAGCTGGGGACAGCACAAGGAGCCTGGCAGAGCTGGGGAGGTTGGGGGAGTTTTACTCTCCTCACCCCACAGACCTGAGTTAAACTGTGCCTTAATGCATGTATGGATGAACTCCACTGCTTTTCTGTTCTTTGGGCACCTCTGCACTGGGACAACTGGGAGAATGCCCCATCCATAGGCCAAGGGCAGGCAGAGTGACAGGAGGGATGCAAGGGCTGAGGCTGGGTCCAGTCAGGACTGTGGCAGCACTGGTTACAGCTGGAATGTGCTTGCAGAGCTTTGAAGGAAGGGAAGCCAAGAAAAGCCCTCGGTCAGGTCAGCCAGCCCTTGGCTCCCGGGAAGGATTGGAAGTGGGTTAAAAGCGCGTAGCTGGGCTGGGGTGTGCTCAGACATGTGGGCAGCAGCTTCCAGGAACAAGAGACCTTGGGCAAAATACCCAGGTGGCTGGCCAAACGCTGTGCTGAAGAGGGGAAGGGGGATGGAGTAATTAATGGATCAGCTCCTGATGTGCCTTACATCTTTCCCACAGTGCTACGAGACATCAGCGAGCGAGGCAGGGACCTTGAGCAGATCTTGTCTCAGTACATCACCTTCGTCAAGCCTGCCTTCGAGGAGTTCTGTTTGCCAGTAAGTAAGGGGGGGTGACACCCACGGGAGTCTGCCAGAAATGCTTCACACCCTGCCCAGCTCCTCAGACAGCAGCATTTTGTGCCTCTGAGCTCAAGTTAGCCTGCCTTGCCTTGCTCCCTCCCTGCAGGCACTGGTAAAGATGGGGACAGGGTGAGATGGGGACTATTTATACAGCCACCGCCTTCCTGGTGACATCACCCCCCACTATGGGAAAGGCAATACAGCAAGAGAAATCCCTCCTGCACAGGGTCTGACAAACCAGCACCAGGCAGCTCTGCAGATGCCAGCCCGGGAGGGAAGATCCTTGGCTGCATGGAGCTGGGGAAGGGGTGATCCCTGTCCCCAGGCGGTGTCTGCCCCCTGTTGTGGGCTGTCCTGCCAGTGCTGCTGGCTTCTTGCTGGCTGTCTGCTTGGGAGAGCAAGGGAGCTTCTTTCTCGGCCCTGTGCTGCGGGATGTGGCTTTGCAGGTCATATTTCCTGGCTGGTGAGAGGACAAAGTGTGGAGCAGACAGACCTCGCTTGGGACCAGGGTCTGTCTGGGGGAGAGGAAATTACTTTGGGAGCTGATACCCAAGGCAAGGCTCTCTAGCAGACAGGGACTTTGCATGTGGGAGACAGCTGCAGTCCCGTAGAACTTGCAGGTGAAATAGCATGTTTGCAGGGCTAGCCATTACACACCTCTCCTGGCCACTGCTCTCACGGACAGAATCCTACACCTCGGTTCTCCAGGCTTTCCAAGCAGATGTGATAGTTGCATGAGGAATCTCTTCTTATTCTGAAGGAATTTAGCCAGAACAGTCCTGCAATTTGAGAACTGCTGGCCAGCAGCATAGGCAGGAATTGAACCTGTGTCTCCAGCCTTGGCCACAGAAACGTCTCTGTGCCTGTCTATCTGGCCAGCTCTGCCCCTTCCCATAAGAGGGACTGATTCTTTCTGTGCTACAAAATCTTTTTTCTGGTTCCTGGGCAGCACTCTTTTCCCTGTCTCACTCGGATGTGGCTCTGGGAGCCAAGGTCCAATTCCAGTGTAATCCCAGAAAGGCTTTTCCTGAGAGGCAGGTCCAGCTTGGTTCTTCCCCTTCTTGCAAGTCCCCAGCAAGGTAAATCTGCAGATTTGCAAAGCAGCAGATGCCGCATCAGTCTCTTCTGATGAAGAGTTTGTAGGAGGATGAAATGTGAAATGAGGAGGGTAGAAAACAACTGCTTTGTCCCTACCCACAGCTTTGCAGTGGTCTGCTCCTACTTCCACCCTGGTGGTGGGCTCAGCTTCAGAGGAATCGCATGCGGATGTCAAGGAGGCTCAGCATCCGCTGTTGCTGGAACTTGACTCTGAAACCAGCTCTTAGCCAGGTGGTCCAGCGTTGAAATGGTCCAGCATGTCGTGGTGACTTTAGGGCTGGAAGCACCTGGAGGTGTCACCCTGCACCCAGCAGGCTGGCTTGTTTACTGATGGTAGAGCTTGGCTGTCAGGAGGCTGATCAGCTGTCAAAGCTGGCACAAACTGGGGAAGAAACAGCCTGGCACTTGCAGGTGAAAATAGGTCAGGACTGGCGTTGCAAATCAGTACTCTTTTGCACATGATGCTGGTAGAAAATTCTCTCCGCATCCCAAGCAGATTGTACAGCTGCTCCCTGCACATCCACAGAGCCCAAGCATGCCAACTGCTGCTCTTGTACCAAGTCTGGCTGGGTTCAGGGGAGAGGTTGCTCTGAAAAGCATCAGCTGCTGGAGTCTTGTGATCATGAGGTTTTGTTAGCTTGCCTCTTACTGTTTCTAACTGGAATCAGAGCTCATGAAAATGGAGTCCAGGCGCAAAGCATGGCCCTTGAATATAAGAGCATCCAAAACGTGTTATCAGCAATGACATACCTCCCAGCGGGTTTGGGTTTGGCAAGGGGAGGGGAAGGACCTGCCCCAGGAAGCAGGGACTATGCCCCAGCCTGGTGCTTCTCCACTTTCTCCGTAATGCAGTGCTCTCTCTCCTCCCAGACCAAGAAGTATGCTGATGTGATCATTCCCAGAGGAGCAGATAACGAAGGTGAGTGGACCTGTACCCTGGTGTTACATCCTGGCAGCTGGCTTTGGGCTGTCGGTGTTGCGGCGGACTTAGGTAGGAGGTAGCGGGACCTGTCATGGAGGTGACTCGGGCCACTGCCACCCAAGAGAGTGGTTACCACCCATGTGCTGGGATGAGCCTCTCCCCTTTCCTCCCTCCCAGAGCTTGAGTGTGTGGGAGCTTGTGCTCTTCTGATCAAGCCTGGGAGCCCATCTACGTGCGGTGTCTCCAGGCAAACTCCTGGTTCCTCACACACAAAGGGAAATAACGCTTCTCCAAGACCAGACACACAGCTGGGACAGCCAGGTCTCCCCCTGACCATACTGGCTTGAGTGCTGGGCTCAGCTGGGGCAGAGGGATGAAGTCCCAGCAAGGCAGCTCCTCCCCGCAGGGCTGCAGGTCCCCACGATGTGACAGGAGGGGATGGGAGCAGAGCAGACAGTGGGGTCATCGTCTCTGGTGTGGCTGTGGTTTATTTGTAGTGATCCTAACGCAATCTCTCCCCTGTGTCTTTCCTTCCCTTTTGCTCACAGTGGCTATAAACCTGATAGTGCAGCACATCCAGGACATTCTTAACGGAGGACTCAGCAAACGCCAGAGCAATGGCTACCTGAACGGCTACACTCCTCCCCGCCAGCGCCAGCCCTCAGAGTCCAGCAGCCGGCCTCACTGACC
>NW_010108137.1:752-6295 GCF_000699245.1 Pterocles gutturalis | reverse complement strand
GGGGGGCCCCTCGGGCCCTGCCACTGCCCCTCTGTACATACTGTCCATTCATTCCCCCCTTATCTATTTAAGAAACTAGACGGAGACGAATGCCTTTAATTTTGTATGTTGGAAATGCCGAATGAGAAGCAGCCGGCTGCTCGGGAGCCTGGACCACCCACCGCTCCTGGCCTTGCTCAGTAACTCCTCCATCATGGAACCGGCTATAAATCTCTATAAATATAGAATTGCTCTATTTTTGTGTAAATGCAGAAAAACGTAAAATGACTTGCCATTAGGTATTTGCCAGGCTCAGTGTTGCTGGGAGGGGGCAGGGAAGAGGGTCCTGGGAGATGTTGGTGTCAGGATCTTCACCTCAAAGGCAGTAAGGAAGAAAGAGCATTTGACAACTGCTTTAGTATCGCTGTGGTCTCCATCCCGGGGAAGGGATGGGCTGTGGTGGAGGTCGCAGCTTGAGTGTGGCATGGATTTTACAACTGGGCTGGGGTTGCCTCCTCTTGCCGTTCAGGTCCAAGCAGCCTGGTTTTGTCTGGCAGGCACTGCACAATGCCACTGGGGGTTGGGAGAATGATGTGTGTGTGATACCTCCCCTGAGTGTCTCTGCACCTCCAAATCTTGCTCACTCAACAGCATCCCTTTCTGTGTCTGACGCCCCTTCCCACCCTCCAGCAAGGACTTGGTAGGTGATGCTGCTGGGTATGTGATCACATAAACATGGCAACTTGTGTCTTTAGTAGTCTCACTGCCTGGCTTTGGTGGGGATGGTGCACGGATACCTTCAGCCCCTGTGGAGCTCGGTGGCCGTGTGTGTGGTGGGACTCTTGGCCAAACCCTGGGCTCAACCCTAAGCCTGGAGGTTGGTGTGCAGAAGGTCAGAGGTGTGTCTGTCATTCCTCACATGAACAGTTTTGCTCTTGGACGGGGGATTTTGGGTCTGTAAGATAGGGTTAAGGGAGAACCAGCCTTTTCTGAAAGAAAAGGACAATGGATGATGAAAGGCAGCTGCTGAGCAGCCTGTCTGAGATGGCAGCACTGTGTAGCAGTCCCTGGGCTGCCTAGCATCCCCATATGGGACATCCAAGGGTCCCAGCTGGGTAGCATGAAAGTGGATACCCAGGAGTCCTCGCTGCCCTTTTTTAGAGCATGCTCTTGCCTGGCCTGTGTCCCTTTCATTGTGTCCTGGTGGAGGACACTCTGTCCTGCAGTATGTCATCCCCAGGGCTGCCCAGGGAGTGCCCTCCTTTGCCCAGGGTGAGAATTAGTCTCCCCTAACCTGGTAGTGCTGCAACGGCGCTGTTCCAGGAGAGCCTGGTGGGGCTGTACCACAGGTCTGGGGATCCCTGGAGAGCAAGGTGGGGCAGCTGGGAGGGGGCAAGGGATTAGAGGGAGCCAGGAAAGGGGATGTGGTGGGATGGTAGCCAGGAAAGATCCTCTGGCCCATGCTGCTGGGACTGACTTGCTCCACCGAAAACAGTTTCATAGGCATTCCCTAAAGCCTGTAGCACAGACCCTTAGCCTTGCTCCCTCTGATGATTTTCAGTCTTCCCAGAGCATTGGTTTTGCTCTACATGGTTAAAAGCTTAAGACCTTAAACACTCAGTGCTCCATTGCTCTCCAGCCCGATGTGAGCTGAGACAAACTTTGATTTTTAAGAAAGCCAACAAGACAGGAATGAACTCCCCCAGTGACTGCTGGGCAGCCCTTTATCCCCCTCCCTGTCTGCAGACACTCCCTGAGGGATGTCAGCTTTGCCATAATCAAGGGCTGGCACGGCTAATTCTAGGTACAGCCATAGGTAAAAGGGACTGAAGCCCTACAGAACTGGTGAGGCTTCTCAGGGCTTAAGCAGCCAAGACAGCTCTCAAGGTGAAATACGGGCCTGCTCTCCCCGTGAATAAAGACAGAACAAACGGATGCTGGTGTTTCTTGTCTCCTGTTTGGTGCTGCATGGCTGCTGTCCCAGTGTGGAAGCAGACTTGGCCAACATTGTCTTAGGTTTGCAAGTCAAAGCTAGACCTGGGTCAAAGCTCCTGGGACAGACTTCTTTGGTGAAGAAGGAGGTGCTGAAGGCAGTGGCTCTGGTTTTTGGCTGGCCAGCCAGCTCTCAACAAGTCCTGGTGCACACATGGCTTTGAGGTGCTCTTATGAAACCCCTCTGTGCTCTCAGGACAGCAGAGAGATGGACAAGTTCAGCCCTTCCCAGTAAGTATCTTGAACAGATGACAGTCAAGTGAATTTCATCAAAAGACCTTACAGGTAGGGTGGCATTAGCACTGGTGGGCTGTCAGGCGAGGGTGAGACTGCTTTTAGCAAAGGGTTAAATCACTTTATGGCAAATCACTATGTCAGCATGGATTCTTGAAGGCGAAGTCACAATTAAACAATCTGATAACCCTCTGCGATGAAATAACTGGCTTGGTCAATGAGGGAAGAGCAGTGCGTATTGTCTACGTTGACTTCTGTCAGGCTTTTGACACGGTCTCCCGTAAGATCCTCATAGCGAAGCTGTTGATGCGTGGGCTGGATGAGCAAACAGCGAGATCGATTGAAAATGGGCTGAAGGGGGCCAGGAATGTGGTGGTCACTGGTATGAAATCTGGTTGAAGACCAGGAACTAGTGGTGTACCCCAGGGGTCAACAGTAGGTCCAATCCTGTTCAACGTTGTCGTTAAAGATCTGGATGATGGGCCAGAGTGAACCCCTCAGCACATCTGCTGATGACACAAAACTGGGAGGAGTGGCTGGTACACCAGAGGGTTATGCTGCCATCCAGAGGGACCTTGACAGGCTGGAGAAGCAGGCTGACAGAAACCTTTTGACGTTCAACAGCAAGAAGTGCAAAGTCCTGCACTTTGAGAAGAACAATCGCACACACCAGTACATGCTGGGGGCCACCCTTCATGGGCCCCTCCACAGGGATGGTGAACTGCTGCAGCACGCCTCAAGGGAGGGCTCTGGATTGGGAGGAGAGGGCTGTAGGTAGGGCCATGTTTGGGGGTCTACAGGAGGGTGGTGAGAGCTGGGTCTGATGCTGATGCGCTTTGCCCAGTACTGTGGGGAGTCTGTGGTTCCCCTCAGCAGCTCTCGCTGCCATATGTGAGCATACGGGTCTCTCATGCCAACTGGAGGCATCTGTGCAAGACATGGTGATGCTGAGTGGGCACTACGGGGTCCTAGATCTGGGAGGTGTTTACAGCATTACAGACCAGAGCAGTCAGGAACGTTTTTATGAGAGACTGCCGTGGCCTTCCCTCAGGCTAACCAGAGTAACGGCTGCCCCAGGCTGGGTGCAGTTTCTTTCCTCAAAATCTGCATTTGCCTTCCTGGTGACAGAAGAGAGGTGCATCAAGCCTTGGTGGCTCTCTCCTGATTGTGTTGCTGCCAAGGTGAGGACAGGATTGCTCTGGTGAAGAACATGCTCTGACCTCTGGCTGTGACCACAGCTAGGATTAGCACCCTCCCGATCCCTGGCCTCACTGTCTTGATGCATCCTGGTGAGCTACTGCTGCCTCTGTCTTAGAGAAAAGAGATGGATGCTGTTGCACCTGGGAGAGATATTATCTGTTGTTCATCTTTCTAAGGGAATATTTAAATACTGCTCATATCTGAGCATTGTAGAGGATTAAAGCCGAGACCAGCATCCATAGGGCTCCCTGCCATTCCTTACAAGGCTGTCTTTCTCCCCTGGTCACCTGGCTGCTGTCTAGCTGTCAGATCAGAGAATCACGGACACCTGTGGCCACAGTCACTTCTGCTCAGAAGAGAGAATCGCGTGAGCCAAAACCCCGTGCTCTGCAACAAGGAATTTCATTATTTCTCTTTCATGACTGACTCGACTTGCACCCTGTAAAAACCTGCTGTTTTTTCCCTTGCGTTACTGCTGGGGACCGAGACAGAAATGGTCGTGTGCCTCATGAGCAAGGACCCCTACAAGAAAGTCCAGCAACTTCCTTACCCAGACATGAGCCATATAAAAGTCAATAGGAAAATGTCTCACTTTTCATGTGACACATACATATATTTTGCTGCTCTGTAATGTGCTAGAAAATGAAGATGGCAGGGTCCTCTTAGCGGGAGTTTTGCCATGTTTCCAGGCAGCACTGGTACATCCGGGGTGCCCTTAACCACTGAGACTGAAAAGTATGATTAGTGTGGAATTATGGCTGGAGGGACATGGCCCACGGGGTCCTGGGCACGCAGCAGCCACTGCCACTGCCACCTGATTGGGCCATGGGCACCCACCAGGCATCTCACTGAGACATGGGCAGCCCCTGGGCCATGGGCACCCTGCAGGGATGCGAGACCCTCCTCCTGGAACATGGGCACCCGTGGGGCACCTCACAGCCCTGGACACCTGTTGTCTCCCTCCCCATCTCGCCCACTTCTCCTGCAGCGTGCGTGCTTCACAAGCCCGCCTGGTTCGCACCACTGCCTTTCATGTTGCCACTTCCCTGGATCCCCTCGATGCCGAAATGACAGGTGTAGAGGAACAATAAACTTTATTGATGTGAGCAGTGCAAGAAGGTTGAGAGCGCAGGCTGCTCCCAGCAGGAGTTTTGCGGATTGCCCAGATGTCTCTGTTGCACACACACAGTCTTGCTGTCCCCTGTGGAGAGACTGTGCTGAGCCCCGGCCTTTGGGATGCCCGTGGTCCCTGGCAGCATCTTTGGGAGAGTGGAAAAGGGAATGAGCAGCGCTCACTTTGCACCGCTGCCTTTCATATCACCAATCCGCCGGGCTCATGCTCTAGCTGGATTTGCACTTGTGCATTCTTCTGGTAGTACTGATGCCGGATCAACTTCAGGCGGAGGCGCTTTGCAAGGCACAGCTTCCTTTCCATCACGGTGATGTTGTTGTCCAGCCGGCTGCGCAGTTCGGATTTTCAGTCGGTGGCCCCTGGGGTGCGGTCTGTCCCATGGAAGATGGGGCCGGCTCTCCCCTTCCCTGGAAATGACAGGGCCAGGGGCACAGTGAAGGGAGTGGGGGCTTGGGGGGGCTAGAGAAGTGTCCTGCTGGGCTTGGCTTCTTCCTCGGGAAGAACTCCAGCCTCGCAGGACTGCTCTGGGCAGCCCACTGGGCTGAGGAAACCCCCAGCAGGGCCCATGTCGTGCTTGGGGGCTGCTGGAGGGGTTCAGCCCTGTGGGTTGGCATGTCCCTGGGGAAGAGGCAGAGGAGCTCTCGGGGCCTGCTGAGGCTTTCTTGCCCGCACTGGGTTTTGTTTTTTCATTGAAAACCTTCTTGGCCAAGGCTGTTGTGATTCCCTGCTCCCCACAACCTGGTCCCTTCCCATGTGACTGCTATTGATTGCTCACTTGTCCCTGGGGTCTCCTCATCTTTCTCCAGAGGCCACCTGCAATCCAAGCCATGGAGAGCAGACACACGGTTTGCCACTGCCAGTGAAGGAGCCGGGTCCTGTCCACCTGGGCAAGGCCATCCCAAAGCTGGCCCAGCGGGTAGAGCAGGTCAGAGGCCCATGTCTCTGTGACAACAGGCGTTTGCTTCATGAACTCAGAAAAGATGCCCATCCTGACCATGATCCAGCG
>NW_010108137.1:0-606 GCF_000699245.1 Pterocles gutturalis | reverse complement strand
TCCCAGCTCTTCGTGGCAAGCAGTTGCTTCATGCCCTCACGAACGATGCCCATCCGGACCATGATCCAGCGGTGGAAGCTATGAAGGACAATGTTGGTGGACCATTTGTAGGCGAAGCTTTCGGCCACAACATGCGGTTGCTTCATGCCCTCAGGAGCAACGCCCATCCTGACCATGATCCAGTGGAGGAGGCTGCAAAGGCAAATGTTGCTGGACCATCTGGAGGCAAAGCTTTCGGTGACAACAGGTGGTTCCTTCACGCCCTCAGGGGCAACGTCCATCCGGACCCTGACCCGGCCTTGGGGGCTGCGAAGGCCAATGGTGCTGAACCATTCAGGGGCCCAGCTCTCGACCACCACGGGCTGTTGCTAAAGGTCTTCAGGATGGTCTTTTATCGTGACTTTGACCCAGTCAGGGAGGATGGAAATGCCAACACTGCTGGGCCATTGGAAGGCCATGCTCTTGGTGAAAGTGTAATGAGGAGTGTGATTAGTCTGGAATTTTTGCTGGAGGGACATGGCTCATGGGGCCTGGGCACGCAGCAGCCTTACATGGACACGTGTCCCCGGCCATCACGGCCACCGCAGGTGACACGGGCCCCCCCGG
>NW_010108136.1:29504-31121 GCF_000699245.1 Pterocles gutturalis | reverse complement strand
TGTGCTGTGAGGACAAAGAGTTGTAACAGCTGCTGGGATACACCCAGGAGCTATTCACCACTTCATCACTCTGCAGACCAAAGAGGAAACACCCATCACATCAGGAGAGATGCTGGAGCCGAGGAAAGCAGCCCCATCTGCTCCTTGGATAACAACCAGCGCATCTAAGAAAAGGCGAAGGGTGATAGTAGTAGGAGATTCTCTTCTGAGAGGTACGGAGGCACCCATTTGCCAACCTGACCCACTCTCTAGAGAGGGGTGCTGCTTGCCGGGGCTTTTATCAGGGACATCACCAAGAGACTACTAAGCCTTGTACAGCCCACTGACTGTTATCTGCTGCTGTTGTTTCACATGGGCACCAGTGACACAGCCAGGAGCAGCCTGAGGAGTATCACGAAGGATTACAGAGCCCTGGGAGCAGCAGTAATGGACTCTGGAGCACAGGTAGTTTCTTCATCAATCCTCCCGGTCAAAGGGAAGGGGTTTGTGAGGGCCAGTAGAATCTACCAAATCAACACATGGTTACAGGAGCAGTGGCACAGCCAGGGGTTTGGCTGCTTGGACCATGGGACTTGCTTTGAGAAACCTGGTCTACTGGGGACTGATGGAGTCCGTCTGTCAGAGAAGCGGAAGAGCATCTTTGGTCATAGACTCACCAACCTGGTGAAAAGGGCTTTAAACTAAAAGTTGCCGGGGGAGGGGAACCTTAGTCCATCCCAGTCATATCATTTTGAAGCCAGGAAAAAACAGAATTGATGAGGAGAATGAATACCAAAATAAAAACTTATAATGTGATCTGACATGATCATAATAAAGTGATTACAGTCCTATGAAGGGCAACACAAAGGACTTCCTGCCAGTAGGTCAGCTTCATCGGGGGCCCAACAGCATGGGGAATGAACAAGAAGAGTTAGAGACATGCACACGCCTGCAGGGCTGCGATCTCATTGGTATCACAGAGACACAGTGGGTTGGGCCCTATGACTGGAGTGTTGGAATCACAGTCTGTAAAGGCAGGGGCTGGGAGAATGAAGAACCTCCCACTGTAGGAGAAGATCAGGTTTGAGACCATCTAAAGAACCTGAAGGTGCACAAGTCCATGAGACCTGACGAGATGCATCTGCGGGTCCTGAGGGAACTGGCAGACATAGTTGCTAAGACACTATCCATCATATTTGAGAAGCTGTGGCAGTCTGGTGAAGTTCCCGCTGAACTGAAAAAGGGGAAATATAACACCCATTTTTAAGAAAGAAAAAAAGGAAGACTCGGCGAACTACGGGCCAGTCAGTCTCACCTGTGTGCCTGGCAAGATAATGGATCAGATCCTCCTGGAGAGTCTGATGAGACACGTGGGAACTAAGGAGGTCATTGGTGACAGCTAACATGGCTTCACTAAGGCCAAATCATGCCTGACAAATTTAGTGGCCTTCTGTGTGCCACTAAATTTAGTGTGCCTATCTTGCTGGATAAGAGGAGAGCAACTAATGTTGTCTGCCTGGACTTGTGCAAAGCATTCGACAGCGTTCCACACAACATCCTTGTCTCTAGATTGGAGAGACATGGATTTGACGAAAGGACCACCTGCTGGATAAGGAATTGGCTGGATGGTCACACTCA
>NW_010108136.1:20306-28909 GCF_000699245.1 Pterocles gutturalis | reverse complement strand
GAAATTGGTCAGAGGGCTGGAGCACCTCCTGTATTAGGACAGGCTGAGAGAGTTGGAGTTGTTCAGCCTGGAGAAGAGAAGGCTCCGGGGGGACCTTAACAGCAGCTTCCAGTGCTGAAAGGGGGCTACAGGAGAGATGGGGAGGGGCTTTTTATAACAGCATGCAGCAACAAGGGGTAATGGATTTAAACTGGAAGAAGGCAGATTTAGACTAGATATTAGGAAGAAATGTTTTCCTGTGCGGGTGGTGAGGCAGTGGCCCAGGTTGCCCAGAGAAGCTGTGGATGCCCCATCCCTGGAGGGGTTCAAGGCCAGGCTGGATGAGGCTTTGAGCAACCTGGGCTAGTGGGAGGTGTCCCTGCCCATGGCAGGGGGGTTGGAACTAGATGACCTCTAAGGTGCCTTCCAACCCAAACCGTCCTGTGATTCTTCATAAGGTCCTTGTTGTGACTTGGCCATTTACAACTTATACATACATTTGAAAGGAAGGTGTGAAAGATTTATACATTCCACAGATTCCACAGAGGTTAATTGCTTTCCTTGTTCAAGGAGTTCTTACCGTGTAGAAATAGAGCAATCCCACTGAAGAGCTAAGTATTTGAGTCTAGTCTAAACACCAGCAGAATGCAAAATGTTTTGGATGAAGAAAGACAGTGTAAGCTTGTTTTTTGCAGCTAGCATGAGCAGTGAGGACACTGCCTCTGAGGGCTTTAGTGAGCCCAAAGTCACACTCCCTGTGAGATGATGGAAATGTTTGCCTTGTGTGGTGTTCAAGCTCAAATAAGTAGATTTAAAAGCTGGGCCATTAACATCGTTCCAGCTTGTATGTGTCACAGGTCATAAAGCTTCATGTAGTAGAACCAAGTAGAGGATTTGGGGTTTCATTTGATCTCAGACACTATTAGGAAGTGGAGACTGAGGCAGGAGTAGTTTAGTGGTCCACCTCTGAGTTTGTAGACTCTTCCAAGACTCTTCTCCACCCACAGTGGAGCCTTTCTGGCTTTGGAGATAAGATGTTCTTAAATACTCACAGATGTTAAATTCAGAATTACTGTTTTTACAAAATACATTGTTTTTGGTGGGTTTTTACCAGCATCAAGAAAACATTTTTGCACTTTGAAGCCAAATGAAATTCAGTGATTAAAACGTTTGAACACAGACCCCAGTCTCTGTGTAGCATAATCTCCTTCAGCCGTCTGTGGAGCTGGCAGTGCAATTCAGAGCCTTAAAACTGCTTTTTATGCAGCAAGTCTGACATTGCCATAGCTCACCAAAGACCTTTCATTAAAACCTGGGACCCCCCTTCCCACCCTGGGCTTCACTGTGGATATCACTGTAAAGCTGGTGTGTGAGTCACCGTGTGTTCTGTATGAATTTATGCAGATTTTTGACTAATGGTCAAAATGATATCCAGTCATTTTTCCATTTGCAATTTTATTTTAGTTTGAACCCTGAATGCAAAATGACCCATGGTCAGGAGAGCACTTAAGCCCTGTGCCTGTGTGGATTGAAATCTGTGAGCTGTTCACACGGCAGGCAGCATGAAGGAGAGCCGTATGAATTTGATTTCGCAGGGCAGGCATTTTAAAGTCCTGTTAAACCAATGTTAGCAATATTGAGTACTTTAATGGAGTCAGCCTGCCAGTTGCTGACAGTGTTTTCAGCAACCTGCCATCTCGCTCAGCCAGAATCATTTAAAATTGACATGGTGCTGAAAATGAGGAGGCTAAGGAGTCTGGATTTGCTGACATATCTGTATGTGGGCATGTTTTAAATACATGAGGATAATCTTGCTTGCAAGTTCTGTACATCAGTGTGGTGTGTTTAGTGCATTAGAAAATGGGGCACTTGTTGTGTTGGGGCACTTGTTTCTAGAGACATCAGAACATCTACAAGTACCTTTCTAAGCTATTACGAAGCATATAAGCTACCTTCTGCTGGATGGGACGCACCACATTGCTTATCTCTGGTGATAATTGAATTTCTGGTTTCATTTTGCTGGGAAGAAGCTTCAGGAGCTAGAGAATGTATGTTCTGCTTCTGAAGACCCCAGAAAGTCACCACCTAAACAACTATTTCACCTATAATAGTTACAAGATCATGTGCGTTTTTGCCAAGTATATTTGACAGTGAACTACTTATTCTGTCTTGTGCACCCTGTTTTTCAAGGCTTGATTATTTTATAACCCTGTAATTTTTTGGCTACTATAGTGATTTTGATATTTTTTATGTTCTTACTCCAAAAAAAATGCCCAGTGGATCTGCAGACTGTTGTGGAAATTTCAGCATGAGTAGTTTTCAGAACACAAAGGGTTAAAATGGGCTCTTAGTCTTTTGAGAGGCCTACAGGAGGGATGGGGAAACACTCTTTATCAGGGAGTGTAGTGACAGGACAAGGGGTAATTGTTATAAGCTGAAAGAGGGGAGATTCAGATGAGACATTAGGAAGAAATGTTTTCCTGTGCGGGTGGTGAGGCAGTGGCCCAGGTTGCCCAGAGAAGCTGTGGATGCCCCATCCCTGGAGGGGTTCAAGGCCAGGCTGGATGAGGCTTTGAGCAACCTGGGCTAGTGGGAGGTGTCCCTGCCCATGGCAAGGAGTTTGGAACTTGATGATCTTTAACGTCCTTTCCAACCCAAACCATTCTATGATTCTGTGATTCTATAAATATGGCAAAAACAAGCTCCTCTGGGTGTTCCATAGAAAATCACAAGCGCTGTAGTCTTTCTCCAAGGAATATGTACAAGGGATACCTTGAGACTCGGGTGATGGGTATTACTTTGCCTATCAGCAAGGACACATAAGGGTTCCTAGAAAGGGTAGTTCAAAGAGAAATTAACTTCCATTGTTCTGAATTTCCCCTTGGAGCAACCTCTCCAGTGACAAGAGAAGAAGCTGGCAGATTAACCAAAGTCATTATGAATGCATCCCCCTGTGTCCTGAACATGAGAGATGGCACAGACATCCCTTCAGTGTGACAGTAAGGATGCTCATTTCACTGTCCTGGACACATTTCTGTTGTGATAACGGCATTGTTGGTTCACCTCCTGTTTCAGTTGGGTGAATGAACTTCCTTTCCAGGAAGGGTACTGCGTTGTGTAACTACCTAGCAGAGAAAAAGTTCTAGGATCTGTCATGGAAAATAGAAACTGCACCTTATTTGGCTGCTGTGTTCTGACAGCTGTACACATCTGTTGTGGGAAGGGCTGGTCTTGTGTTTGCCAGGTAGTAGCAGACAGGTTTGGGAGGGGAGGCTTGGGGAGGTGGGAGAAGGAAAAGGGGGGCGGTGGGCTGTAGCTCAGTAATCAAGAAAGATGTACGTGACTCATTCTCCTTTAGCAGCACCAGAGAGAGAGAAGGAAGCTAGTCCTTTAATCCTTCTCATTGCTTCTGTGCACGGCCTTGTTCTTGGAGGTTTAAATTAAAGGATCAAATGTACAATCTGGGACTCATTCCAGATACACTTTTGAAGCACTGTTTGACTGTTGCAAAACTGGGTGCGCTATGCGAAGTGTGACCTCTCTGTCCCTGCACTAGTGAGTGGGCACTTGTGAATGGATTTTAGTAATCTTCCACTAGTGGACCCACGTAATTCTGAGTTGCATCTCGGGGGTCCTCCCCAGCTTCCTGCTGGTCCTTGGTGCTTGTTTGCTGTTTTGTGTGAGGAGGTGGGAGCAGACAAACACTTGAAAATCCCCTGAGCAATATCAATGCTAGACAGTTATTCATGAGTGCTAAGTTTCTAAAGCAGCCAGTGTTGAGCTGTATCAGTGTGCCTGGCTTCCCTTTCCTCGTCTCTCCAGACGGGTGGCCTGGCTGGGCCACAGCTTTGTGTTGCAAAAGGCAGAATCTCCTGCCTGGAACAAAGCTGAGCGCTTGGATACCAGCTCTCATTAAAGCGGCTTTGTAAAGAAGGAGGTTTTAAATCTACAGGTGGGCCTGACTTCAGTTTCGCATTAATTTCCTAAAATCTCCTGGCACTTTAAATGAGTTTGGATGTGCACAATATAATTTTTGTTCTCTGGGGATTTCTGGCAAGTTACCGACAGAGATAGAGCACTCGGTGCAGCACAGCGCTTTTTGTTTACTGGCCTCTGCAGCTCTATTACTGTGCTTGCTGAGCATAATAGTAATATGCAGTCTTTGTAGCATCACTCCAGACAGCACTAGACATAGGATGGCACTCAGATGAATACAAACTTGAATTGTTTCTTTGATCTCCCCAGAATCCCCACAGGCTTCTGTTGCAGGTTTTTTTCAAGGTCAGCAAACGTTTGTCATAAAGGAAATGCTGGGGTTTGTGCGTGTGGTTGGCTGGCTAGAAAACACACCAGTCAATAAGATGATGGGAAAAAATCTCTTTGTTTAGATCAGACACTCTTTGGGCATGAGGAAAAGTAATTGAGGGCAAATTGTATCTTCTGAGTATAAAAATGGGTAATAGCAACCAACCCTAGTGTCCAAATAGTTCTGGAGTGTAAATCACTTTGTTGAAATGAACCATGACTTCAGTAAATCATGATGCAAATGTCCCTTTAGCTTTAAAGCTTAGGTGGTCTTAAGAGAATAAACACGTTTAGCAATACAGTCCAATTATTCTACTCGGATTTATAGCCTTAGAGCTTCAAATGAATTCTGCCACTGAAAGAACAGGCTGAAATCCAGGGTATTCATGTATTCCCAGATGTTGCTGTGAGATAGCTCTTATTCCCAGCTGTTATCATTTCCAGTGAAATAGCCTTTTCATTCAGCCTAGCCAACAGCCTTTGAGCCAGAGATGAGTCTTCAGCTGTTTAATTCTTTCAAAAAGCACAAGGAATGTGTCTAAACACTAGTGTGAAGGAAGACAGAGTAGTTAAGTTAAACCAGCAAGTGATGGTGCCACTGAAGTACCTCTCATTCAAGTGCAATGTTGTTTGCCAGTTGTACTGGGTTATAAATCCTGGGATTGCTAAGGAAGCCTATTACAGAGAATGCATTAATATTCGTAAAGCGCTTTGTGATTCCTGGAGGAAGGATGCATTATAAATACATGTATTATTATTAGCAAAGTTTATTTATGTGCTTTGAAGACATAGTTTGTCAGAATCAGATTGCTGGAAGGCTGGATTCACTGTTCTGCCCGGAGTCACGGCGGGTCTGGGCACTGTCATGCTGCACTTCGCCCAAGTGGGTTGGCTCTGCTTGGGAGCGCGCTGCCAGCTCTGTTTAATCAGTGTACCATCACTGCTGAGCTTGCCGAGAACATGCTTGTGCAGTGGAAGTGCCCTGCATAAAGTATGTTGGTGTCCTAAATTGATGTGACTGCCTAACTATTTCCACCTCTGTACAGAGAAGCCTAGAAATAGCAACACTTAAAGGGGATATTTGTGGTTTTCTTCAGGCTTTGGTAGGAGCAGATGCAAGGTTTAAATCCAGAATTTCTAGCTATTTGTGGGGATGCAGTGTTCTTCCCATTTTCTTCTTGTCTCCTCCCCTTCATAAAAGGTTGTCACAATTGGATGTAGAGACACTGTCAGGCAGCTTCTAATGCTGCATTGCGGGTAGAAGACTCCAGTAAAATTAGTGGAGTTTCTTCCAAATAGATTAAAAAAATGGATGACTTAAAATACTGTCTTTGTCTAAAATAAAAGAAATTGGTCTCCTCAGATGTGTTCCTAGCAGAAAAGCTGCGGTCTTTTCAGTGAGGTTATTGAAATAACCTTTTATGTGCAGCACATGAACAAAAACCAAGTTTAAATGGGATTATTCTGCTCTTTGGGAAGAAGCATAAGCAAGAATAGCAGGAAGTCCAACCAAGGTGTTTTAAAACATGCATTTTAAAGTAATTCCCAAGTCACCAAACAGCATCTTTTTTTCATCAATAAGTACATGCAACTGGCTAATTTAATCTGTCTTTACTCAGATTCAATGTGGTTTCTTCTTTGTTTTTAACACCAGAACCTTTAGGTAGTTTTAAGCTTTGGGGAGGGGGGAGTGATTCCTTTCCTCTCTTCTTATCAGCATCAGAAATCATTTTTTCTGCCTGCAGAAATTTTCTCTCAGTGCATCCTGAAAAGCTTTTTGGTAGTCAAGAATAACCAATCAGCCATCTTTTGTGATGCGTTGTCTCTTTATTTGTATTCAGCCAGTCTGCAATTTGCAGCCTTGAGAGCAGCAAATGCTCATCATGTTAATTCATTTCTCTTGTTCTCTGCAGTTCGACTGACATTAATTCATTCCTTTGCCCATTTCACATCTGATTAAGGACTACTACTTGCAATGTAGAAATGGAGTTGAGGATCTGGGATTTCATTCCTTATGAAGAATAGCTGTGTAATGGGTCAGGATAGTACCTACAAGCAAGCAAAAGTCACAATCGTTTCTGAGTTTTAGCTGGTGGCAACATTTTATCTATCAACAGCAATGTAAAAGTTACTTTCTTTGTAAAAACGACCTGGAATCTATTTTTCAGGTTAATTTCTGAAGCAAATACAAACATGCTAAACAGAGAGCTATAATCCTGGGATCCTTAGGGGAAGAGATCTTGTGATGTCAAAAAGACGTTAGAATAAAATCAAAATATGTGTAATACTGTTTGCACTTACCTTATATGAGGATTTCTAGAGGAGGTTAGGGGAAGAGATCTTGTGATGTCAAAAAAAATTTGAATAAAATCAAAATATGTGTAATACTGTTTGCACTTACCTTATATGAGGATTTCTAGAGGAGGCTTAATGTTTGTGTTTTGTAGCCTATTACAGGCTGAGATTTCCAAAGACAGTTGCATTAAAAGTTATGTGCCTACCCAGAAAGTGTCCACTGCAGTATAGATGTTCACATATCCTATAGGCAGTGCTCTAAGTCAGGTGTTCATAAAACTTACTGTACTGTCCTGTACACGACAGTTATTTTGGTGCCCCCCTGTGTACTGTTCTCTGTCTCGGAGCTCAGGCTGTGATTAGCTTTGAACTGATCCTATGTTTTTTTCCTGTTCGTCCTGTGAAGAATTTTCTATCTTAAAACCTATATTGCTTTCAGGTCCTTTCTCTAGTTATATGTTTTATTGATGAATTTTGTGTGCCCAAAGGGTAAAAGCAGCAGCTTTACTCCACTGGCATTCTCCTAAATTAAGTCTCACATCTATAGCAGAAGAGAAACTTTGAGTTTTTGTCATATTTATTTTCCTACTCCTAGTTCCTATGCTTGAGACTGGAGGTAGTAATATTCTGCCAAGTGATTCTTGCATTCTGTGATTTACAGAGATAAGATAAAAATGGAAGAAAATAAGAAAAACTAAAGTAGAATATATCCCTAAATATGGTGTCTTAGCCATTGTTATGGTACCATAACTGCAAGGGAAATCAAGTTGGTATTTTAACTTCATAAAATGAATGTGGCTTTTAAAAGCCCAGAAGATAAAAACAAGCTCAGCTTGCCCTGAAGCCCGTGTGAAAAGAGCTGGAAGGCTTCTGCAGTCCTGCTGCATCAAATCTCAGCCAGAGCCACACACGCTGGCACGAGGCACTCGCCCTTGACGAGGTCGCCAAGCAAGGCCAGCCAGGATGGAGCAGCTCTATAGAAAAAAAACCCTACAACTAAGTGCTGACTGTGCTGTGCACCCCAGCGCCTGGGGCGGGAGAAGGAACCATGTCTTTTCTCTGACTATGGTTGTCTCTTTTTGTCTCGCTGGAGCTGCGCAGTGTGATAACTGGCACATGGACCTGTCTCTATGGCAATGATTTGAAGTCATACGCCAGTTGAAGGCCAGATCAGCTGGAGAACAACAGCGTGTGATAGAAGTGTTTTCTCTGCGGGCTAGGAGAAGAGCTTAGTACCCCTTCCCTTGCCATCACTTGCTCAGTGCTGCTGTTTGTCTTTGACAGCTGGTCATACCTGTACCAAACATGCTTCACCGCTCTCAATTTTTAACTCATCAGGGCAGTCGATACTCTCTTTGAAGTTAACTCTTCAGCTTATGACTCCAGGTAAAAATCTTTGGCCTGATGCATCGCCTTTGGCATCGCTTGAGAATCTTCACCATAGACCTTCATCTGTATCTTTCGTTGCCATCCTGAGGTTATGTTGTTTGTTATCTATCCAACAGCCGGGGCTAGCACTACATTCTGAGTTATTATAATGCCATGTTTACAGAGTAATGATGTTGAAAAAGCAAGGGCTGTTCAGTTAAAATTATAATACCATATTGAGTCTTGAAAGAGATAGCTAGTAATGCAGAAAGTGTTGAAATAGATGTACTTTACTGTCTATTTTTTTCATTCTAAAACATGAGAGTAATGCCAGGCAATATATCAACAGCAGTTATCAGTTGTCACCATTTGTTTGACAAATTACTAATTGCACTATTTCAAGCAAAGGTTTTCAAAGCAGACGACACAAATAACTGACTTTTGCTGTTTATTTGGAGGCTGTTTGTTTCATCACAAGTAATTTCGAGAGCACACAATACTGGCCAGTTAAGAGAGTAAGACAGCTTTATTTTGTATAAAAGCTTTCCTGCAAACTGTATCCCCAGATGCCGCATGGTTTTGTCATATGGTCTGTTTAAAAAAGGAAAAAAAAAAAAAAAAAAAAAAAAAAAGGGGGCACCAACTTGAAAGGTCGG
>NW_010108136.1:0-20268 GCF_000699245.1 Pterocles gutturalis | reverse complement strand
GCGGTTCAGGGCTACGTTTGGGTATGAGGGACAAACCAGCTTGAAATCAGTGTGTGACGTGGAAGTTTGAGAGTTGTGTGACATGATTGTGCTTCTGTGCAAAAGGAGGAATGAAAGGAACGGCCATTTATGCATGCAGTGAGCTGAGATCTGAAAGGGGAGATTTAATCAAGAGAGGAAGGGTAGGTGTCGATAAAGGTGAAGTTGAATACCCATGGAGGTGCTGATGCATGTAGAGTTGTGAGCATAAAAGAGAAGAACAAAAAACAGTGGCTTTTTGTGTTGTCAGGGCCTTGAGGAGTTTTCTGTTTGCCTTTCAAGTAATCTGTATCTCTTTGTCTCCAGAAGTCCCAAGAGAGGCTAAAGGTAATCGCACACGTCATTTGCAGGTTTGTGATGTTTTCCAGTGGAGCTGCCCTGCTGCTGGTGCAGCTGCTGGATGGAGCAATGGGCTCAGCCCTGCTGAGATGGCTGTTTGCTCATCTTAGTCAGAGGAGCTGGCATTTTGAAAGAAAAAGGTATGTGTGGAGCAATCAAATGCCATACCGATCTAATGGAAGTTGTCATCTAACGTCTGTGGGTCTCTCAGAATGTTAGGCAGTGGCTGTGTTTCCTGCAGTTGTGTTAGTCTAGATCAGGGAAACGAAGATGGGTGAACCCCCCCGTCTATCCTTCTGCTTTTGTATGTGCGTGTAAGTGGAAGCACAGAAACAAAGTTATATATGAGAAAGGGTTAAACATTTCAAATGGAAAGTTACAATGTTAATACCATCAAATATAAAATGTGCAGATGAAAATGTGATCTGACCGTATTTGCACTATCCCTGGTGCTTCCTTCTGTGCATTTAATTTGGTGTCTGGATCTATGTTAATTGCTTCTGCCCTCAAAACTGGCTCATCTTACGTGTCTGAACTGTGCGTTCATGTCTAGCCTAGATCAAAGTGTGAAGTCATAATTATCTGTGGACTCTCTTGTATATTTGGCTTATTAGTGGGCCAGTGATCTGGCCTGTAACTGGCAGCACAGGTCTGTAAATTACCATTACACTGCTAATAAGAGTAATTGCAGGCAGTAAGGCTGGTAATAAACTGTATTCTTTTGTTATTCAGTAACAGCAGTGTTTTATCACTCATATATTGAGGAAAAATTACGAAGTACATTTCCTACCAAAGGCACAATATGCACTTCACCATTGACATGCATGTAGTATGTCAGTTTAGAACATTGCAGGGAAAAGGGTAGTTTGAAGGATATGAGTAATCTAATGAAAGGTTGAAACAATTAAAAATAAAACTGGAACATAACAACAATAAACAGACTGAAACGTATGGCCTTTGCACTGATGTGGAGAGCGCGCTCCTTCCTTCTTCCCCACCACTCTGCTGAGATGTAAGCTCTGTGTGTTTCAGCCCTTTACTTTTGCAAAGTATGTAATGATTTCTAAAAGAAGCAATGAAGCAACCTGAAAGCTCGAGTAGGTCGTAGAGATGGCAGGAATTTTCACTACAGGCGCTGTGAAGAATCCTGATTGATTTTACATCCCCCACCCTCCCAGGAACGCTCGCCCCGTTGCAGAGCAATGGCTGGCATGAACTGACTATAAGCATGAAGAAAAAAAACCAAAAGGCTTTTTATACCTGCTTTTATGATGTGCAGAACAACAGAGCTTGTGCTATTCATGCATTTTGCCAAAACATGGTCAAATTTGAAAAGGAAATGTTTTGACTCACTGTCAAGAGCCTGACTACAAAAATAAGGGCTAGGAAGCTGTTCTTTATGGCCAAGTTTCGTACCTCTGAAACTGTAGACTTTACTATGAGTTTGCTGAATGCGTAACTACAGTGCCAATAGTGAGAAGGAAGATAATGAATGCAGTTTATCTAAGATGTTATCAATGCAACATTACTCTATGCTTTTTATTTTCTTTTAAGCTGCGCTGTAAGGGTCAGTTCTTGCCCATCCATCCCCCTCTTTAGCTATTACTGGGACAAATGGCTGGTGCTACTGGTGTAGCAAGCAACTCCGATGACAAATTTGCGCCGCCTTCTCTCTCGCAGAAAAGCCTTGAGTTATCCCCACCATGACCTGCTGGAATCTTAAATGCTGTAGATGCCACCACATGCTCACCTGGGGGAAGAACTTGTTACTGGCTTGAACAAGGACTTTGTCTCTGGTGAACTCCCCCGTATCACAAGCGCTGGCAGAGGGGAACAATCAACGGGCTCATTTGTTTCCCTTCGTCCTTCCATTGGAACAAATACTTGCTCATAACTTTCTCCAGGAAGAGAGGGAACAGATGTGCTTCAGGACACATTTTGCTCCTGAAGAAGTACATGCAGGAAGACCAGAAGCATGATTAACTAATGCCCTGTGTCTTGTGGTTGAGCAATAGTGATGCCTAACATGCAGATATATTCAGTGATGCACCTCAGTTTAAGTCCAAGCAGGTTTTAGGCATGTTTCTATGAAATTACATTAAAAGAAAAATACCAGGTGAAGTAATTCTGGATTACAATTAGGGTAACTTTTACCTAAACTGTGCAGTATGAAATTAGCAACTGTAACTAATCAAGTGTTTGGGGTAAAGTTTTCCTTTATGGGCTCGTTTATGGGTTGTTTGGAAGGGGGAACAGGACAGGAACGTTAAGCCCACCGTTGTGGAGATGGTTGTCCTCAACACAAATGTTAAGCCGTGTTGTGTGATGCATTCACTTGTCTTGGCACAGGGTCTGTGCTCTAGTATTTGGTGGAGAAAAAAAAGAAAACCATCAATGAACTACAGTTGTGGTAACTTTGCAACTTAAAACTACAGCGTGGAGTTGTGCATGTGTTTGGTGAATGAACATATACATACTCCGGGTCCACCAGCTTCCCAGAAGAGGGTGGGTTTCACAGCCAGCACAGACCCACCTCTCACTGGGGAAAGCTTGCCCCAAATTCCACATTAGCTGCCTCTTTCCTGCCAGCTTACGCAACTGGTTTTACAACACGCCAAGTAAGATTCAGCCTTTGAAATGCTGAAAAACTTTTGATTTGTTTTAGCTGGGCTAAAAATGGGAAGGTGTTGTGAGATGATCTGTTTCTGTCTGGAGTGCAGGACCGTCTCAGCGGAGCCTGACCTCGTTTTAACCTGGCAGAGCTGCTTAATAGTGACACTGCACCGTGGAGAGCAGCTAACAGGTAGATGAATGAAGAGAAACCCAGCATGTCTATGCAAATGCCTTCTGATACACGTTCTGTACAAGAAATGGTGTTCCTCAGACTTTTGCTAAAAACTTTTTCCCCAGGAGGACAGTCAGGCAGGGAACAGGTTGCCCAGAGAGCATTGTTGTGCCATGTCCGTCCTTGGAGGTTTTTGGGACCCGATGGGACAAAGCCCTAAGTAAAGTGGTCTCACCCACCTGGCTTGAGGAGATCATTGTCCTAGAGACTTCCTGAGGTCCCTTCCAACCTGAATTTTCCTGTAATCCTATGAAGTTCTTTGAAGTAAATCAAAACAAGGTAAGAATGGCTATTTAGGAAGAGATGTGTAATGTTCATGAACTGCCAAAATTTCTCTATAACTCTCTTTGTCTATCCCTGTGGAAATCAGTGCATTGATGTGAGGAGCAGCATGGTATCAGTGGAGAAGAGCTGAGGACCGGCTTTTAACACTGGAAGTAGTTTACGGACTCACAACTTTCCCGATTTGTATTCTGGATGACTTCCAAAAGTCAGACAAGGGAGGTTGCTATGAAAGGGATTTGAACAGTAGCTGGAGTTAACCCTTTGGTGAGGATTTTCAGGAAAGCATTTGGAGTGGAGGTGGGTTGCCGACTTTTGTGGTTAAAGCAGAGAGGAAGGGGCAAAACTCGTCCTTGTCACCTGCAAACCCCATTTGTCAAGCAGCCAGTTGGAACAGATTTTGGAGCTGACAGACCCCACCATTAGGAAGATTTCCTAAATTGATCTTGGTATTTGCTTGCGTCAATTTTATTTTGATAATTTCAATTCCATGTTTAAGATTTATGAGCCATTTGTTTTCATCCTAGGGGATGGTCCATTATGTGACCCTTGTTTTCAGGGAGATGTTAGGTCAATCTATCCTTGTTAATTTTCAGTCTGGCGCTGCCAGGTGATCTCCCTCTCATGCCTTTAAATCAGTTTTGTTCTTGCAGAAATTGCCCCAAAGCAGAAAGCTTGTACACAAAGCAGCTCCCTTAATGTAAGGGAATTATAAAAGTCAACAAGGCAGCTTAGAAATCCACAACATATACAGGTTGTTTGTGATGGAAACAGACCAACACTTCTCTTTGCATAAAACAAAGTTGCATAGGTGCATGAACTTCTTGTGCTGCATATTTGTTGAATAAAATTAGTGAGATGGTAACATTAATTAGATGGTCATGATGGAATTAGTACATGATTATGTTCTTTTCCATTAGCAATTTTGTTCAGGAGCAACCTGGCCTTTTGAAAAGCAATGAGTAAACCTAAATGTCCTTTAAGAGATAAAAGAAAAGCCACTGTGGCTTGCTTTGAGATAGCAGCAAAAGTTCACTGCAAGTCTGCTAACAGTTCGTATGATAGTGAAGGGACATAAGGAGATAATCTTTCATAACACGTATCTCTGATTAAGGCCAGTCCTGCAGATGCTGCTGGATGCTCTACGTGAATACGATGTTAATAAAGTTGTTGCCATCCATTTTGGCTTGGAAATGAAACCTTGCACTTTTCTGTAATGTCTCACAAAGCATTAGTCCTCCTTTCTACACACAGGTGAGCACAGGTTTCTGCTTCCTCATGATGATCCTTTTGGGAAGCGGTGTGAGTCCTTAAGGAGCTCCCATTTCATACACAGTTCGTTTAAGTGCGTATCAGCAAAATGTTTCTCAGAAGTGGTAACAAGTCACAGTGAGAAACAGACAGTCCTGGGGCTGTTGCAGACCCTGCTCAGGATCTCTGCTTTCAGCTTTCTCTTCTACCAGATAGAAGTGAAACTGCACAAATAGTTGGGGAAAGCCACTTGCCTGTCGACAGAATCAGATGATAAACAGAGAACTTTCCATCATAAAGTATTTTAAAACAGTATTCCAACCTCACTGAGATCAAAACATGTGTGTATGTCTGTATTTATATATCTATACAATATATGAATGCACATACAAGTGCATACGTCTACACATATATATATATATGCTAATTTGAAGAGCCATAAAGTAAAAGAGGAAGTTTGCACTCTCAGTTAGAATTTATTATTTTTTTTATGGTAGTTTCAGCAGCTGTTTGGTGGTGCTGTATAGTAGAATAAATCTGCCTACGAAGAGACAGGTCTGCTTTTATTTTCTAGAGCAGGCTTTTAACCAAACACGCAGTAATACCTCCAGGCCTGTTTGCTTTGAGCTGCTTCTGCGTGGAACTCCATTTGGTGGGGGAGTTCAGCTCCTTCCTGCAAAGAACCTGGTGATTATCACAGTCAGAAAACTGTAAAGGGCAAGAAGAAGTGCTGGTGTGACCAGTCTGTGATTGCTGTGTGCCTTGCCTTGGGATTGGAGCTGTGTTTGGGCAGATGATGAAGCCCGGTGGCAATTCTGGTGCACATGGTCTGTATTTGTACATTGCCAGTGTTGGACGTGAGATGGGAACGCAGTTCATGCTGTTCCCCACCTCTTGGGGTGACATCCCAGGCTCCCTGTGCATCCCATGGGGACCTTCCCTGGCCCACGTGCAATGCTCCAGCTCGTTTGTGGTTTCTCAAGGGAGGGTGATAATTTGAGAAGTTTCGTTGGTAACGTGGGCATTTCTAACTTTAGGAGAATGAAGGTTAACAAGAGAATGGAGTGGTAGACAGCTTTTCCCACCATCACTCCCATCTTCTTCTGTGCCTCAGCTTGGGTATAATGTTAACAGGTATTTCTGAAGCCATTAATCAGCTCTAGAACAGTGAGCATTAGCAGGGAGCCCAGGCAGAAGCGTGGTTGGAGTGGGAAGGATCAGTTCTGCTGGTGTATTAATTTGCAAACATGCTCTATTATTTATTTTACAAAAGTCTACTAGCTTTTGTGATAGAAGGCAATTTCCATTTATATGTCCATGGAATATGAGTCATGTCTTTGGAAGAAAAAAAAAAAGCATAGCAATATTGTACAGTGTGGAGCTAAAATGGGATATGTTGACAGTGTGTTGAAATTTACAAAATCCTTTGCCTAAATTAAACCCACCAAATGATATTATGTTAATATCAATAGACTAAACCTAAATGGGAATTTTGTACCTACTTTGTATTTTCTCGTGATTCATTGTCTTGTACACCAAGGATTTGGCCAGTTTGTCTGTGTCACTCCTAACAAAGATGCTCTGAGCATGACTGTGTAAAACCCAGTAAGAGTACAAACTTTGCAGCTAGCATTCTTGCTGTATTAAGTTACAAACTCTGCCCCTGAATTTTTCTTTTCTCCCTTTTAGGAGCTCGTTGGGCTCGAGTGTCCTCGGTTCCTTTTGTTCCCTGGCTCAGTTTCTGCACCCTTAAAACAACTGTGTGTGCAGGTGATGAAGACCAGATTCAGCAAACTGTAGTGCTTCCAAGTGTCAGTCTGTATATCATCTTGGGGAAAGCAAATGGTCATCTGACTATCAGTTGCTTTCTGCAGCATCCTAGGATGTTTGTAGTGGGCTAGAGGCCACGGGTCAAACCTGTGCTTATTTTCATGGCAGTGTTTTTTGTGGAAGAAAAGCAAGGCAGTCCTGAAAGCATAGAGGAGCAGAGACTGAGGCTCTCCTGATTTTGTTGAGAAGTACTGCAGTATCTTCATTTCAGAAAGCACGAGCAGAGACAAGTGACTAAGAGTGAATTATTTGTACTTTTATGGCATCCTTAATCTTCCTTTGGTGACATTAATTTTATGGTTGTTTATCCCTTTAACTCAAAAGTGTCTTGCAGGTATATTTTGTTGTCTCTACTTTCGTAAATAAGACTTAGATTGAGGGGGGTTGTTCTGCACTACAGGAAATATGTGTACAAAAGCGTGTGTAGCTCAGCACTGGAACAGGCACCTGGCAGGCTCCGGCGAGCTCTGTCCTTGGAGGTTTCCAAACCTGATGTGTCTTTGAGGTTATCCCTGCTCTGAGAGCAGAGCTGGACCAAACGTCCTCCCCAGGTCGCTCCCAACCTGAACTACCCTCTGCTCCTATGTAAAAAGGCCTTCTGGAGCTGGTTTAAGCAAGTAGAAACCAGGGCAGCTGTCTACAGCCCCCTCTGGGGGGGATTCAGTGTCCCGGTGGGCTAAATGAAATACAGTGGTAGTCCTTCAGTGTGCGGAGGAGGGAAGGGAGGAGCCCAGGGACAGTGTCTACCAGGTCCTCCCCTGAGCCACATTGGTGCTTCTTCTGTTTTCTATGCCTACAGCAATACTTGTCGTGTTCCTTTGAAATGTTTTTCATACTCCAAGGACAACCTCTTTCACTCTTAAATCCAGTAGTGCATCTTCCAGTAACTGTAGCTACAGTTTCATCTCAGGTCGTTGTCACAATCCACTCATTCCCATAGGATAGGATAGGATAGGATAGGATAGGATAGGATAGGATAGAACAGAACATTTCAGTTGGAAAGGACCTACAAGAATCATCTAGTCTAACTGCCTGCACAATTCAGAGCTGGCCAAAAATTAAAGCATGTTATTAAGGGCTCAGCTATCTCTCTAGGACTTGTTCCAGTGTTTGACCACCCTCTTGGTAAAGAAATGCTTCCTCATGTCCAGTCTGAACCTCTCTTGGCATCTCACATAGATACAATCTCCTGGGTTGAGTTCACATGTTTCTGTTTGCCGTGAAATTTGTGTTTTTAAGTGCACAAGTAAACTCTTTAGGCTCATTCCTTACAGAATGGTTATGCTCTTATGTACTTGCACTGAACTGGTTATTTACTTTCAGTTAACTTTAAATGGTTAAATCTTAATATTCCCAGATGATAACCAAATTATGCACACAGTGCATAATAACTGCTTCTTGAAATATAAAAAGTTGGTTTAAATGTATTTGCTGTTTTGCTATACAAAGTCAAAGTAAGGTGGAACATGGGACTTTGCAAGCTGCTGATCAGGATAAATAAATAAAAGGAAATTTAAGAGCCTAAATTTTGACATAATTGTTTTACAAATCATTGCAGCTAGTCTGTCCTTGCATGGGAACATTTATCTGAGGGTTCTAAAATTAACTGTTGTCAAAGGCACAGAACTTTCTGAAAATCAAATAAAATTTAAAGAGCCTTTGAGTGATGAATAGCTGCTGAAAGAAATATGAGAAATATAAAACCATACAGGATTCTAGTGAGAATTTGTAGCCTTCAGTTGCAGTCCAGAAAAATCCCAGATCCTGTGGATACTTTGGATATATAAATCGTTAACATTCAGTCTTACACCACTGAAGTCATTTTACATGTCATGTTTAAAGTCTTTTTGCACGTGGTTATACAAGCTCTTTCGATGTGGCCTGTTGGGTTATTTTAGTGCTGGGTGTTAAACTGTGTTCTCAGTGCAGTAATAGAAAATATTTTATTTTTATTTTAGATTCCCTAGCAATTTAGTAAAATGTGAAATGTTATTAATTGAACTAATTAATAACATTTTTACATATCGTAGAAAGGGACAGTCCTGTTATTTGTGAAATCCCTCCTGGTGCCTGCTAGCGTTGTATATGGTGTCTGCTAGGAGACAGGTTTTGAACCACTGTGTAATAAGTTTCAAACACACGGATTTCTAAAAAGCTACAAAAATTACAAGTTAGAGATTGAGAAAAATGATAAGCCAGGAGCAAATAGTCCTTCATTTAGTTTGAAATTGTATCTATCCGTTTCATTGAATTAACCATGTGTGGGGCAAATACTTTTTATTTAGACTGGTGGTTTTTGAGAGAAAACTGTTTAATGAAATTTTATGTTTGGCTCTTACAGTGCAACTTGGCATTCCCAGCTTGTGATAGTGGCCTGTTGTGTAAAGCTCAGAGCCTAGGTATCTTTTAAGCAAGCATTACTGTAATTGCCATATTAAGAAAACTGCTTGTATTTAAATATTTATTTTGATTTTTTTTTTTTTTTGAGAAAGCAATGTCATGGGAGAATGAAACCTTAAAGAACCAGACCAGCGACTGAAGGTGGCTGGTTTTGTTTTGCTGTTTTATTCCATGACCTTGCTCTGCAAACTCCTGATACCCTGTTTCTGCAGAGCTTGGCAGAGGGAGCGAGCCTGCTGTCAGAAAGCGTTATGTGAGGCTGCCAAGCAGGCAGAGCAATCCCTGCTTCTGTAATCTCTGCCTGCAGACAGCTACCGCTGCTGGTCTTTGCCTAGGTAATGTGTTTTGCCCGGTGGAGAGCCTCCTGATAGTGGTTGCTGTTGCAAATTGCTCCCTCTTCACAGACAAGCTGGTGGCCACAAGGCGGTCTTGGGAAGTTAGGACCAGCTTTGGCAGATGGCACTTTGTTTGGTTTTTTGTAACCTTCCATCTTTAGGAGAAGGGGAGAAATAAGCAGCAAAGTTTACTTGTGCCGTCACTGGCATTAAATTCTGTTGCTAGAATATTCTCCTGATTTTTTCCGAGATATTTGCTTTCAGTTGTCTTCTTTTGAACAGGTGGGATCCAATTTTATTCTTGTGCAGCTTTATATAATTCCTGTGTTATTGATGAGTTGGAGCTGTTAAGACTGAGAATGAGGTGAATGGTGTGTAAGTAGTAGGAAAACATGACCTTAGTATGACAGGGAAAAAGGGGCAACAGTTATCATTACTTGGATTAAATAACTGTCATGTAAAATATTCTTGCCTATCAAGATTATTAAGACACTTGTGGTTAGATTTTGCTGTAGCATTTGAAATTATGATCCTTCTTTAAAGAGTATGACTAAGAAACTTTTCTGCGAGACAAACCCCACAAAACCTCCTTTGATGCTAATTGTCCGATGGTGATCAGCTTTGCATCAGTTTTTTCGCTGCCTTTCCCTCACTGTGATGCTAATGGGGTTTCCAAACTTGCTCCTGGTCACTTTTATTTTACAAACTTATCTATAAACTTGGCATTTTTTGGACTCTTACCAGTCTGCTTAACTGTGTCAAAACTGGCCAATTGGTTGAAGAGTTCTGGAAGACAGACTAGACAGACACACACAGACTGATGCATAGACCATAATACCACATGAGCATTGCTTCCTCAGGAAAAAATAAGTCTGAAAATAACTCTCTGAAGGAGAGGGTTATCTGCATAACTATGCAGAGTACATACCTCCACTACATGAGCATTGCTTCCTCAGGAAAAAATAGGTCTGAAAATAACTCTCTCCAGAAGAGAGTTTCTGCATAACTCCACGATAATTTAAACACATTTGATAAGACATGAAAAGAGCCGATGTTCTTTCCTGATTCACGAGAGGGGAATCTCCTTTTTGAATGGGAGACTTCTAATGATGAGAGTGATGAAAAAACTGAAACTGGAACAAATCTTGGTATTGGGGGAGAAGTCATCAATTTTGAGTGGTGCAAGGTCTGAGGAGTCTAATGGAGAAAAAAATTCACTGTTTCGCTGACAATGCCATCAGAGTGATTTCAGCTTTCTCCAAGCTGTCCTTCCTTTGTGACTTGACTGTGACCACTTCGGGGGTGGCAGGGGAGATGTCAGGATGTTTAGACCACTCCATATTTGACCACCCTGCAGAGGCTGACAGTTGGAGTACCAAACATGGAGATAGATTCAGAAATATATCACTGTTCTTGAACTTTAAAGTGCTACTAAAAATAACTTGCATCCCCAAGAAGAAGCCTGATGTCTTGCCTCTGGCACTTGCAGCTAGCCCCCCTGGGAATATGGGCTAACAGCCAAAGCCAGGTGCCTGGCACTGAGTGGGAGCTTCTCCCAGTCATGCAAGTAGTAAATGCACTTTTTTTTTTTTAGAAGTTTCTTATCTTTAAACTTTTTACCTCTCTGTAATCTTTTGTGTTGTAAAAGATCATCAGCAAGGCTTGTCAGCACTTTGCTGTAGAGATGGAAGATAGAAAAGAAAGTGGATTGTTATCATTAGAAAGCCTCATGGCTTTCTAAGCCATCCAAGGCAGGATATCAGGTTTGGACATAGTTTTGTGGTGTGTGATCCCATTCCAAGACTGAAATCAAACTCAGTTATTTATAGTCACATCTGCATAGACATAGCTGTAAAGATGCCTGAGAGTACCAGCTCATTCCACACGAGGTACCAAATAGTCAGGTTTTGCTTTTTAATGGACATAGACTCTATGTTCATCACAGCAAATTACCACTGCATGAAAGTACTGTGTGCCCATGTGTGCACACTCTTGAGAATCAAATTGGTATGTAGGAAGTAATGCCCTTACATCTTTCTAGAGAGTGGACCTCTAAACCACTTCTGTAATAGCATTTTAACAATCCATTAAGAGCCTCCAGTCTTTTTAACAATGAAATCCATCACTTACTCAGCATGTGTCCATTAATGCAGCAGTCTTGCTTAAAATCAGTGCTTATCTAATTATTATTTTTTTCACTTGGTTTACAGCCAGTGTCAAAAAGTATAACATCCACTTGCCAAGGAAATAGAAAAATCCATCTGCCACTGTTTCCATTTGCCAAGGCTAGGGTATTATCGTCACGTTCGGGCTTTTTATTTTTGTGATAATAGCAATGTTTCAGTTTGCACGTAAGTTTAAATACAGATGTAAATTAATGCATTTGCCAGTGCTGCTCAGTGACTTCATAGTGTCTGTTTATTTAGCCTGCTCAGCTACCTGGCAGTTAGCAAGCAGCAAAGTTTTTCCTCTTAATGGTACCAACAGTTGCTGGAAGAGCTGATCACCCCTTATCCAAGAACAGAGTGGCTATATTTCACCTTGTGTCTGATCCTCCCTTGTATCTGATGCTCCCTAATCTGAACAGTAACAAGAAGGTATGTCTGATGTTGCTCCATATATTAGTTCTTGATTCTGAGATGGAAATTAAGATGGAGGTGATGCATTTTCACATTTCTCTGAGGAGTCCTTCTCCTGCATGAAGAAGGAAAAAGTGAGCTCGCTTCCAGCGATGTGGGGTTGGAGGTGAGCAGTTGTTACTGATCTATGCATGTACTTGTTGTTTTGCAAACATCTGGAAAGACGGTGTTGCTCAGGTTGAAGATCTGTTCATAACAGGTAAATCCAACACTTATTGCAGTGTCTAGAGAAAACACCAGATGAATGATGGAGAGTAGACAGGGATAGTAGGGCTTCAAAAGTAAGGTCATGGATCCTGTGTGAATGATTTTGTTAAACAGAAGATGGAGGTATTTGGCTTGGAACCCATTTTAGCTGAGAGCCAGCACAACTCAGTAATAGCAAAGAAAAAGGAAAGGACAGGGGACAAGCGCTAGGTTATGATAGTTCTCAGCCTGGGATACGGTAAATCTTAGAGCCTGAATATTTTCCTTAATCGGCATCTTGCATAAGTGCCTTCAGGTCTGCTCCTTCCATGTGTTGAATTAAACATTAAAAAATGACACAGCATTATTTTATCTTTTTTTGTCCCCCTCAATATTTTCTTATCAGTGTGCTTGTCCGTAAGGTAATGTTTTTACCTGTCATATTCTCACATTCAGTGTGGGATCTGGAAATTAAATGGAGTGCCTTTTTTTTTTTTTGAAGTGTATATTATTGTCAGTAATAAAATTAACTCTAATATCTTGTGCCATACAGTGCACTGA
The DNA here is from genome assembly GCF_000699245.1 of Pterocles gutturalis. Taxonomy (NCBI): domain Eukaryota; kingdom Metazoa; phylum Chordata; class Aves; order Pterocliformes; family Pteroclidae; genus Pterocles; species Pterocles gutturalis. The sequence continues at coordinate 7,561 of NW_010108136.1, read as the reverse complement.
TTTTCATGGCCATTGGCCATCAGCATTGCTTGTATGCACGTCTAGGAGCTTTCGCTTCCGGTACCATATGTTTTTTCAGATGTCTAAAATGAAGCTGGAGAGACCTTGTTCTGTTCTTTATGCAAAATGTTAAGTATTATGGGACTCTATGGTCAGAATTTACAAGTAGGCTATTCGCTCAGTGAAGTTGCATACGATCAGAGCTATATACTGTAAGCCAGCACCTGAACCCTTGGGATTCCTTGGGGTGATAAAAGTAAAAACTGTCACTTAAGTAGTAGCTATTGCTTGAGGAAATACAGTGGAAGAGAAACATGAGGAGTGAAAACACAGTATTTTGGTCAGTGCTCCACAAGAACACACAGCAGAAGATAAAATAACTGGAAATATGTCAGGAAAGATGGAAAATTACATGTGGTTTTGTGTGTATATACACATCTACAAACGATGGTTGGTTGGAAAACTGGGCTGAGCAGCAGAAAGTAGGAGCTCTGTGTTTTATAGGGAATTCTCATTCATTGCTTCCTAACAGCAGAGCATAAAACATGCAGACTTTTGTCACACTAGTCTTGCACATCAGTTGAGTGCCATCAACGTTAGAAATGCCTAAGCGATCTCTGTCTGTTACTGTCACTGGTCTGTGCTCCCTTCTCTTCTGTCTGTAGTGGCATTCATCCGAGTTCCTGGGTTTAAGTGAAATAACATAATGCAACAGCAAGATAGCAGCGGAATTTACAGGCTTGTTTTGGTGACTGTGTTCAAAAGGTGAGGTGTCTGCTCAGAGTCAGTGCCATTACAGCACTGGAAGCTGATGCAGTGGCAAGGTGAATTAGGCCCCATGCAGTTATTTTCCATCTTTTTGTCAAAAAATTTCCATGGTTGGCAGCAGCAACAAAAAAGGGGTAGGAGTGTTCTAGGGAGTTGGAGAAGGAAGGTGAACACGTTCAAAGAATCATTTGATATCAGTTCTGGGCAGTAGTATGTGCACTTTGATCACAGGTGTGCACAGGGAAAAGCAATCAGTCTGCTGGAAGATGTCCTACACTTTTTTGTTCTGTTTGTGGGGTTTTTTTTAATGGTCTTTTTAAGTGGTAATGTAAAAAACCTGGTTGCCGTGAACACGTTCAAAGAATCATTTGATATCAGTTCTGGGCAGTAGTATGTGCACTTTGATCACAGGTGTGCACAGGGAAAAGCAATCAGTCTGCTGGAAGATGTCCTACACTTTTTTGTTCTGTTTGTGGGGTTTTTTTTTAATGGTCTTTTTAAGTGTTAATGTAAAAAACGGAGTGAAATGAATGGAGTAACTTAACTGGTTGCCTCTTTCTTTGTGCTCTTAGATTAGCCCATCTTTAGTTTTTTCCTGTTGTGATTTTAAAAAAACTTAGTTCCATTAATATTTTTAACCATTTTCTGTGTGTTTTTCTGTAAGGTGAAAGAATTATTTTTCTGGCCATAGATCCAAGCTTGGTGGAGGGTGAAGCAGAAATAGCTGTATAAGCATAAGTGTTTTTTAAATTAAGGAACACCTGAAGAGATGGAAATGTCAAAGATAACCAACACACTTCACAGGCACGAGTTCAGTCGGTGGGAGGACACTGTCATAGCCATCGGTGTGGAAGCTGCAGGCGCAGCCCTGGTGAAGAAGGTGGGCTTTGACTTTGAATATTGCAAAGCCGTCCCCTGGCTAAGCATTTTGGATCCCTTGTTTTGTGTAGGAGTGCTGGGTTGTTCAGTGAAACATCGTACAGTGCTGGCCACTGGAAGTAGGGGTAGAGAGCTGCTTGTGATCCATGCATTCCTTTTGCTAATTGAAAGAGAAATGACGAACTCCAGTGCTTCACTGTTCATTACTACCATCTGCCCACGGCATGGCTGTTTAGCTATGTATTCTGAGCTCTCTCTCATTCTCTCTTTAAAATGATACTGCTTTTTTCCTCACATTTTCCATTTGGCTAGAATAAAAACTACTGAGCATGGTATGTCAGACCATTCCAGGTCTGTCCCATTGCTGATTGGTTGATGTGAAAAGAAGTACTGGTCTGCCGTGGCAGCATTCATTACTGTATGACATAAGCCACTCTAAACACACATGCTATGATTTTTTGTACTGTACATGGTGCTGCAGGACATGAACAGAAAAGCAAAGCTTCTGTATACAGTCACGCAATGGTTCAGAATCCCAGAAATTAAAAATGAGACTAATCCACTAAGACATCTTACCAAGTCCCCTCAAGCCCATCCGTTTTGTTCCCTGCAGTCTTGTTTCCCTGTATTTTCTGTAGTCTCATCCTGAATGCACCACGGGATGGGCTGCTGCTGTTCCCCCTGGGGGGTGTGGCAGAGTCTGGAGGGTCTTGCCTTAGAGCACTTTGGGGGGGGATACCTTTTGAGAACTGTGCGGAGTCTCCCTACCTACTGTGCTGCTTCTCTGGGGTGAGTCCTGCCCGCTCATTTCCAGGTGTGATTTCAGGACTTGCTGATTTACCATACCAGATTAGACTTCCTTGTTTAAAATATACTGCAGAGGAATCGGCTCAAAATATGGATGTTATGCATTCAGTGTGTTTTATGTTTTTTTAAAGGTGATGTTCCAGTATACTGTAATTGGCACCTTTAAAATTTCCTTATACAATTAGTGTTCTGTTGCCATTGTCACTCAAAACAGTCAGAATCTTAATTTCATCCTTTCCGTCAGAATGTGTAAAGAACGGGGGACTTTGAAGGACCCCTGCCAAAGTAACTCTTTCTGCAAGTGTAACTGCATTGTTCAAACATGAACGTGTTCTGCAGGCACACGCTTCTTGTAATGTCAAAGGAGTGAAAACCACGGGAGAACAGTTTTCTTCTCTCTTCATACTCCTTTATTCCTTTGTGGAAGGAATTGCCACTGAGTTGTAAGCCAACTGTTTTCCCCTTTTGAGATTTCAGTGCAGGAGGAGTGCTTTGTAATGATAAGACAGAATTATTTTCCTTATTTTGTAATTGGCAGAAGCAGGATGCATGTAAATGACTTGTCAGTGGGACAACTGAGAAAAGAATCCATTACATTTAATTATTATTAGTAGTAACAGGAATAAAAATTATGGTAGCCTTTAAAGATCCCAGTTAACGCCGTGGCTTGAATGTACTGAGAATTTTGCACAAATCCGTGAGTTGGAGACTTTGTGATTCAAAGGTGCAAGCATCTGAAGGGTAGGGAGATGTGTATGAAACACCCAAGCACAGAAACGTGGTAAGGAAGCAGTACAACTCTGTTATGGGGGAAGAGATAGAGGCAGGGACTGTGGGAGCAGAAAAAGAGGAAAGTCAGGATGGTGTGTCATCTGCTTGAAATCCGAGCTTGTGTACTGCTGAAGAGAGGAGTAACGGAGTAGGGGCCCGTTGTGCTAAGCACAGCACAGGCACAGAGCAAGTGTGCTCTTGACCCAAGCAGCAGTGCAGGGAAATGTGGCCGTTGATGATGTTCTCCACCAGTGAGTAGCTTCAAGAGCATCCTCCTGTTTATACCTTCTTGTTACTATTCCACTGCTTCCCTTCGCTTCCTTTTCCTGGAATGTACAAAACTGAGGAAGGGGATGGCCGCCAAGACACACCAAACTCCATAATCAAATCAGCTCAATGAATTTTGACAGAAGCTTGTCTAAACTGTTCTTTAAAACTTCCAGAATGGATGATCTTTCCAGATCCCTTCCAACCTGGGCTGTGCAGTGGTTCAGTGATTCTGATCCATGCAGTTAGCGTTGTCCTTGCCACTCTTACCCTTCTCATGAGCCAGTGGCTTGTCTTTACCAGTTTGTGACTAACTCTAAATGCAAAATTAAGGTGTCCACACAGATGTAGCTGTGAGCTACAATTTTTCAAATTGCGCAGACTAGTGGAAGCCAGCCTGAAAATGTGAGAGCAGTTGAACAGAAATATGCTAATTTATTCCCAGGCTCATACAGAGCCAGGAATTTTGTAACCTGTATCTTTGTGAAGTGTTTTGATTTCTGTGAGTGCTCTGGAAGTGGAAAGTGCTGCTGTATTGTTAATGCTACTTCAATTAGGCAATTCAGTATCCACGGTTCGCTGAAAAGCAGAATAGTGCATGCAGCTTTCGCCACCTGTAGCAGAGATTCAGCACCTTCATCCTAAGGAGTGAAGCCTGCAATGTGCCAGAAGTGGAAACTGGAAATCTATGAGTTAGTTGGGGATTTTGTCTTTTGTTTGGCAAATTACAGAACAAACTGGTCAGCCTGACGTTAAACAAATGCTTCCTAGTGAGAGAAATAATCTTCAGCATGCGGGCTTGAATTGTCTCTAGCTTTGTGAATTATTTCAGTCCAGCCACGGAGGGCACTGGAGGTGAAAGCACAGTGATACCTGTTCTCGTGGTCCATGGGCACTACCAGCGCCAGGCGCTGAGGGCTATAGGCTTACCTTTTCCACATCAGCTGCAACTACACAAATACTTATTTTATCATCTCTCCTGGCTCTCAGAATTGGCATCAGGATGAAACCTAGGTGTCTGTGTCTCATATAGCTACTCTAGTTTGCTGGACAAACTGTTATTACCAAGAGTTATAAAAGCTCAAAATAGCTGATGCGCTGAATTTGGTCCGTTGAACCCAGATGAATCAGCCACAGGACTTCATTTCACTGCATGTTTTCCCTCAAGAGTTTAGGATGCAGTTCCATGTGCAGCATACAGTCTTATGTATTTCAAATGAAATTGAAAGTTAAATATCCTCTAATTACTATCCAACAACTATATTGATATTTAAATTTTTTTTTAAAGGCTGATAAAGAGAAAACGATTCCAAACGTGCGAATACTCTGTTTTAATTTTTTTCTTAAGTGAAGCGATGCTATTTGTAAGTATTAGCAATTTTTTTAAAAGAAAAGTAATCCCAGAAAAAGCAGAGGGTTTTAAATGAAATTAATCTTTTTAAACCAGTCTTCTACAGTACACAAAATAAACCAATCTCCACAACCTTCCCCAAACTTTCATTCTAAAGCAAACCCTCATTTGTTTATCGAAGTATCACATTATAAACTGCACGTACTGTGCTGTCTCAAGTACAACAGCCTTTCACAACCCACTGAATGAGAAATATTTGAATTATCTTAAAGTGTGGAGTGCTGACTGCCTGTAAGTCTTGCCTAGTCAATGGTGAGGATTTTCCCCACTCATCAGTGGACATCATCAGTACATTGGTTTTTGAGACATTTAGCAGTGGGACTGTGATCACCAAGTTGGTGAATAGATAAAGAGTTCCAGAGCTGTCAATCAATTTCCTGTCACTAGGAGTAAAAATTTTTATTAACATGTGAAAATTGGTTGTTTTATGGCTGAAATTCCTGATATGTGTGGTCTTTACCTTGAGACTGGAGTCCAGGCTCAGAAGGGGGGGTATGGCATTGTGTCATCTAGCGATGACAAGTTAGATGCTTAATTTGGGAGGTAAATCTCATTTTTTCCTCACATGCTTTCCTTTAAAAAAAAAAAAAAAAAGATAAATTGTCACTTCCTGATCCCTACCTGTCTGACTTGCTCTGAGCAGGTTGTGATTGGCCACTACCAGGGTTCTGGCTCTTGAATGCCTTTCATCTCATGTCTGTGTCTTTTACTGAGCCCTTCCTCAACTTGACCAAATTGGCCCGTAGGAATATAGTTCATGGAGGATGCTGGCTTTATTTAACATGCAGCTGCTGCTCTTGCAGGGTGTCTGCAGTGCACATGAAGTATCACTGAGGCTTAACTTACTTTTACCTAAAAGTACGAGGGGCAGAACAATCCTGCAGGTATGGAGACACAGCAGGATCAAAAGAGGAAAAATGTTTTTTTGCTGAGATGAAATTAAGGGGAATTAAAAACGGAAAACGCTTCTGCCGATATGGTCCTATTACAATGGGGAAAGCATAAGGAGAGCTCAGGCTTTCCCAGGCTTCAGTTAGGCAAAGCCTTACAATTTGCGAGTCAGGATTAACTCCATATTTCCCGTTTCCACAGCTACTGAAGTGCCCTGGTGGGAAACTGTTTGCCCATATGCAAGGACTCCCCAGGGGAGTCGTCGTATCGCTGATGCTGAGGCTTGGCGAAGTGCATAAACCAGGCTTTGGGGAAATGCTCTTTTTGTTGTTTCCAGTACTCAATTTTGTTATCATTCTGTTCAGTGGAGTAGTTGTGCTCAGGGGCCTGAGCAGCGTGAAAACCCATCTCCTTGCTCTTTTTTCAAGGATAAAGAATCCTCTAAACCACACGTTGATTTCCAGAATGGCACAGCGTGATACCCATTCCCCAGCACACCTCCTGCTACATGTTCTGGAAGGAGATGCCAGGTATTCCTCCTGCCTGGCTCCGGGTACCTGGAGCTAGTAAAATATTGGGTATAGTTAGCATTAGTGTGGGCTGTAAGTTGCCCACGTTGATCACGTAGATCACATTCCTTGGTTTAGCCGAACATGTGGTCTTGTGTGACCTCTCAGTTCCTTCTCTCTTCCCTGCCAAAGGATGCCACCTCCAAGAAGACTTGTCGTGACGAGTTGTAATCTTGTTTTAAAATCTGAACTGCTTAGTGAATTTTCTGCTCTCTGAGGGGTGCCTCCTTGCTATCATGAAGTTGCTTCCTGAGGTGGAGAGTTATATTTTCATTCTACATAAATGCAGTTTCCAGCGCGTAGTGCATCACGTAGATTAAGAAACTTTCTCAGCGACCCAAAAACCCACTCAGAACATCCTTTTATGCCCTGCAGTTGCTGTAAGGGCTGACGGGGTTACCAACCAGGCTTACCTGTGACCATCCTAATGAGGGCAATGAAAATAGTCCCTCCATGTGCGTCATGCAGCACAACATAGTGACAGAGGCAGTCATGCCCAATCAAGAAAAGTGACAACTGCTTTTTTGTTTATAAGAAGAATCTGGAAGCAAATAAATCTGTTCACAATGTATGCCGTGATTTGGTCGCAGTCAATAAGTGTGTGTTTATTTAGCTCAGGCGTACCGCTCTGAATAAGACTGATTGTCTCATTAAGGAAAATGAGTCAGTGAGAATATTTTTTAATCATTTGCTATTGATTTAAGTGGTGTCACTGTCAGAGGGGTAGCTGGCAGTGGTGAAATGAAAGGACTTCTGAATACGAAAACACAGTGGAGGTGCAGGGAATAAAGAAATGGAAGTACTGTGGGTGATTATAGGTACAGACCAATATTTCTGGTTCTCTGCTCTTACCCATGACACTGATTCCCTCTGTGAGGATGGGTAAAGCACTTAACTGCTCCGTGCCCCACTGCAGTACCAAAAGGCAGGTACTATGGGGGTGCTGAAAACTGCATCTCTGCATAGAGCGTTTGCCACGGTTGTGGCTGAATTACCTCGCAAGTATATAAAAAGCAACCATTAGTCATTACGATCCTTTTTCTAAAGACCAAGAAAAAGGGTGGAGTAACAACTACCTGCATTAGTGCTGCAACATTGCTGCTGCCAGTCATTACAGTACCTGCTGGCTTCCTTCCTTCAGGGGAAAAGAAAATCCTTGATGGTCAGTGTTTGTATGAATTTGTGTGTGTGTGTGTGT